>NC_133653.1:146808246-147100193 GCF_009905375.1 Apium graveolens
AGCTGAGCGGGCGCTCAGCTTGCTGCGCGGCCGCTCAGCAACTGCTGAGCGGCGGGCGCTCAGACCTCTACTGGAAAAAATCTGATTTCGCTCCGTTTCTTCGCCGTAATCTGCCCGTTTCTTTCCTCTCGCAATGGTGAACACATGCCAAGGCTTATTCTTGATGATTCCTCCCCCGAAATGCAACTAAAACCCTGAAATGCATAAACACTAGAAAAACGCATCGAGTACACAAAATACTTGATTTAAAGACACCAGTTTAAGCCATTTTAAGACTCTCTAAGTGGTATAAAATGCCACTTATCACACCCCCAAACTTAAATTGATGCTTGTCCTCAAGCGTCACAGACTCAAAAACAAATAAAAACATGCATGAATGCAATCTATATGAAAATGCAGCGATCCCCCTTACTACAATTAACCAACCAAATTGTCACATCTCAACGAATGCAGTTAGACAACTAAAGATTAGTCAACTCATGCAACCGGACATACAGCCAGAAATGTGGTATGTGCAATTGCTTAACAGATATGCTTCGGAACTAGACCAATTACTATGACTAGACTATCCTCAAGGCAATCCTACGATTATATAAAGAATAAAAAATTCTAGGCACAAAGTGATATACAACACTACAAGAACTCTGGAGCTTACTACGGAATAGTGCTTTTTATTTACAACTCAAATGCTTATTTGACCGTGCAATGAGTGAGGTCCACAAAAGACTTATACAATGGTATCCATGTAACGAGCGTTAGGTTAGCGGATCCCAGACTCTAAAAGCCTTAGGTCACTAGGCACAAAGTCCCCTAAGAACTTAATAACTCGAATACCAAAGAGCCCACTCTTGATCAATTATGCAATTTTTTTTTTAATAACTTATGAGCAAGTGCGTTTCGCTCCATCTTGCTCAACCCTAGACTACTCGCACCATATGCGAGCCGACTACTAGCCATTTGACGCCTAGCCACAACTAGCAACAACTACCATATTTTTTTCTCCAGAATTTTTTTTTTCATGCCTTTATCACTAAGAACCTATAATCAAATTCTAAGCATAATAAGTAGATTGACCTTGAAAACAACCACATCATAACAACAATCTAGCCCTTACGCATTCTCTAAGACTTAGTGGACTTACAATTGTTTCTAGCATGCATATCAACCTACACAACTTAATATCACTTTAATGATATCACTACACTCGCATCAATATCACAATTCAGTCGATACATCATTGCAAAAGGGATCATGGTAAATGCATGAGCTACATGACATTCATAAAAAAAAACTATATGGCATAAATTATGCAACTATATGAACTAAACTATCATGAATATGGAACTAAATGACACACACACAATATTCCTTAACTACCACCCCCAAACTAAAAATCTTCACTGTCCTCAGTGAAAGTAGTAGAAAGGAACACAGGGTATACCTACTCGGAGTCATCATCATCATCACCCTCAGTGGGTGGAGTATCAGGCGGCGGGTATGCAGAGTCCTCACCAAAAACTGGCCACTGGATATCAGCTCCAAGGCCTCGAAAAGCAGTCCCTAACGCAAGGGTGAGCTCCTGAGCAAACCTGCTCTGCGTCTCATACATGGCATCCATCCGCCGTGAAAGCCTCCTATACTGGGCATCAACCATCCCAGCACCCTCCTGAGCTCTCGAAGAACCAGCCTCATCACGCCCTGGCCTAGCCATAGTAGCACCTCGTGCTGGACGCCCTCTTGGAAGACGATAACCCAGCCCATGCTCCTCAGGCTCACCACCGGTCCACTCCTGCATCCCATTCAGAGTGCCAGAATCAATCAGAGCTGCTGGCAACTGCAACTGCTCATGAGCCGGCCAGTTTACTCCCGCTGCTCGGCATAACTTCGTAACCGTAGATGCATAAGAGATGTTCATATGTTTCGCTCCCCTCAAAAACTTCAGAATTCCTTGGTAGATAAACTCACCAAGGTCCACATAGTATTCCTCATTCAGAATTCCCCACAACAACTGTGCTCTCTCAACTGTGACCTCATGTGCATGCGAAGAAGGCAAAATATTAGCACAAATAAATGCATTCCATACACGGGCATACCTGTTCATGGCGATCGCCGGAAAGTGACGATACTCATTAGTGCCGGTCCTGCAGGTCCAAACTGTGCCCGGTCGACAGAGAGTCGCACAAATCAAATCCAAGTCAAAATCCTCAGCAGTCTTTTCATTCCAGTTCTCCTCCTCGGGCTTCCTCTCTCGCTGTCCAATAACACGGCGAATCGCCGCAGGATGATAATCAACCGTCAGCCCACGGACCACAGAAAACCCATTCTTTTCGGCCTTCGCGTTCGCGTAGAACTCGCGAACAACGCTCATCGGTACTGCTTCGGGTGACTCACAAAAAGCTATCCACCCCTTCTCTGCAATCATGGGCAGCAACTCACCATCCCTCCCCGATGGTAAAAACCCCCTCTCCTTCAGAATCGGCTTCCCCAACAGCCTAGTGTACTCCTCCTCCGCAGCTCTGTCAGTTAACCGAGGCCTTGCAGCAGTACCCCTCGATGAATCAGCAGTAGGAACTGTGCTGCTGCTGTCAATCACTACACCATAGATTGGCTATAGCAACCACATTTCTAAAATTTTATCAAAAAATGTTTCTATTAAGAGAACATTTACATATATTGCAGGGACCTTCAAAAGTGTTGCAAATAAAGGGCAAAAATCAGAAGGAGGTAAAAATTAGCTTCTTATTGCAATGAATTTTTTTAAGCGTTGCGGTAAGTCCAAATTTTGGACCCAAAATATTGGCGGGCTTCAAAATTGTCTGAGCTAGAAATTTTACCGGGCTTACCAAGAATAAATTAAATAATAAAACTAAAAAAAAATAAAACAAAATAACACAACAGACGCTCAGACACAACCACACACCTAACACCCTACAAACACGAGAGAGGGTCAGAGGGAGACGAGGAGAGAGAAGGAAGATTCAAGCTGCAACACGAGGGGAAAACAAGATCTAATATTGATGTTTGGGAAGAAGATGTACGCTACAACAAGGTAAATATATTCCCCAAATTGATTATATACATGTTCTTTAATTGATTATGTATGGCCTTTTGTATTCAAACTACAATTTTAAAATCTTAATTAGTTTGTTTTTGATATTCAAATCTTCTTTCTTGTTCTTCAATTACTGCTTTATTTTATTCTTAATTAGTGTTCTTAACTTTTTAATTTAATCATTCATGTTTGATTGTGGAGGATGCGGTTGAGATAGAGAATGATGGGAGTTTATTTGTGAAGCATTACCATGTGTTTTGGTTGGAATAAATGGGGATGTGATGAGTCGCGGATAGGTACACATATTTATGTGTGAAAATGTTTGTATGCTATTTACTTTTTATGTTTGGGACTTGTAATTGTTTCTATTATATGGGTTGGTTTTGGTTTAGTTATGTATATAATAACTCGATGACAAGAACTTACCTTCCTATATGCGTGGTTATTTATTTTTCTTGGTGTGCTAATTGAGAAAGTTTTCTCTATAATTTAGTGGTCATTTAATACTTGGTTATTGCAATTTTAGTAATTTTATTGAATAATTACATATATAAAGGAAAGAAAATCCTACAAAACTTGAAATTCTAATTAATAATAATTGTATATGTGCTATATTGCAGAGAGGATTTTGCTAATTTTATAGGATTTGTTTTTAAAAGTTTTGGTGATCGGATTAGGCATTGGATGACAATTAATGAACCATACTTGTTCATATCATAAGCCTATATAGTAGATGTTTATCCACCAAGTTATTGTTCACCCCTTTTGGAAACTATTTTTTTGAAATTCATATATGAAGTCTCTTATTGCGACACAATATAGTACTTTGCCATGTGAAGGCCACCAAACTATTATATGAGCATTTTCAGGTGTTCTTATAATCTAAATCTACAGTGTCCTGGGATTATATATATATAATTGCAAAATAAAAAGTTGTGTATTTTCAGATGATATTGCTAAACGTATGGCCCTATCCTTTGTATTTTTTAGACTTTAGGCTTAATGTTATGATTACAATAGCTGAGTTGGTTAAAGAAGTGATCAGTAGTTGGCTGATAGGAACATGAACAAAGCTACCTGATATATTTAGTAGAGGTTGGAGTAATTTGATATGGGCTGATTATGGGCCTTATTATGTTAAGGTTAGAAAAGTTTGTAAAGTTGAGCTTTGAGGCCCATTAAAGAAGATGAAGTTACTGGTATGGTTAAGTCCATTTTCAAAGATTGAACTTATGTTGGTAATCTTTTTTCTTTCTTGTTTTACTCACCTCATCAGTCAATTTTATTAGTATTATATATGAATGCTTTGAATTATTCCCTGATCCGTCTAAAGAAGGTCAATAATCTACATACATATATCTTTAAGTTTATATATTTAAGTGCTCATGGCCTCATGCCGTTTCAAGCCTTTCTGAACATATTAGTTGTTTTGTTATAAATTGACTTTTGAGATATGGTTTAGGTGGGTTGTACGTGTCCACTCAAACAGAGTACATAAAATCAGTAGTGTGTTTTGATATCATTCCAAGTTGATGGTCAAATGGTGAGCCTTGGTTGATGGGAAATCAATCACTTCTATAGTTTTATACATTATAACCTTCATAAATTAATGGTCAAATATATCCGTAGGTGCTTCTAGTGCACTTGTTGGATTACTTGGTGCAATATTGTCTGAACTTATCATAAATTGGACAATCCATGCTAATAAGGTACTTGACAAACATATATTTACGATGGAATTGTGAAAAAAGTGAGTTTTTATTTACAGTGATATAAAGTTCAGTCTAATCATCATCCATATTTGTTTTTCCAGGTAGCAGCTCTTGTGACTCTGTTACTTGTAATTATCATTAATCTGGCAGTTGGAATCCTTCCAAATATTGAAATCATTATTGTTTAAATATACTAGTTGGTGTTCCGTTGGTGTGTTATCGAATATATACTCTTGTTTGCTATTTATTAATGAATTTCTGCAGGTCTTAATGGTTGCTGAAAAGAACCGTAAAATTGCAACTTCCAAGTATTAAAAAGTTTTATTTTTTCCAGTATAAATGGTTTAGCAGAACCAGCTTCCACCTGTTTATCAGAAATTTTCTACCGAGTATAATTTTGGTTCCATCCTTTCACAAGATGTTAAGAGTACCTATGGAAGCTTTCCTACACAGAGAAGCCATTTTCCCATGGGAATTATACTGGTGCAGGATTGCAGTACCCCACAGCACGAACATACCTAGCCACCCAGGACCTTCCATTAGCTTATTCTTCACCCGTATTTGTTCAAGCACCGGCTGAGAAAGGGATTATCGATTTTTCCATCGATTTTCTCATGGGTGGCGTCACTCCAGCCGTGTCCAAAACTGCTGCTGCTCCAATTGAGCTGTGAAACTTTTGATCCAGAACCAAGATAAATGCTTCTGATTTAGCGAAAAAGCTAAATGAAGATTACTAATATTAGTTTTGTTTATTAATTAATTTGGTGTTGTAATTTATCCTTTTGTATTGATGTACATTTTGTATTGATGTACATTCTGAATTGTATGTATGATTATGTTGGAACAACCAATGCTTTTGAATAGTTCTTAACGGTTATAAAATGACATTGGTGTGAGATTTGTGGCATAAAAAATGCATGGTTTAGTTTATTTATAGTCAAATCCTATTTTTTTTTAAATAATGTTGCAATTGTGTCGAAATATGTTGCCATTTACAATTACATCAGCTATAAAATATTGCAATTGGTTCCAAATTGTTACAATATTTGTCAAATTTGACCTTAAATTTCATTGCAATTGGACCCACTAATGTTGCCTTAAGGTGGTTATTTAGCTAACAAAAACAATTATTGCAATGATTTTACCGCGTTGCAATAAAATATATTTTATTGCTATATATGGTTTATTGCAATAATGTTTTATCGTTACAAAATATTGCTTAAAATGTTGCAATAGGACCTCTATTGCATCACCACCGGATGCAACGCCAAAATTTTACATATTTGTTGCCATAAATTCTACTGCAACATAAATAGCCCATAAGGCAATAAATTTTTGTGGTTGCCATAACCATTTTATGGTGTAGTGAATAGTGCGTGCTCTCTCGGGTGCCATTGATTCGTGAATTAAAGTGTGTAAGAACTGATTTGTTTTTTGTTTGTGAGAGGGTTTAAGTGTAGGAAGTGTTGTGGGAGATATGTAGGATATGTGTATGTATATATAGGGTGTGGATTAGATTAGGGTTTGGGAATTAAGGAGTAAAATGATGGGGTAGTGGGAACAAATCGTGGGTTTATGGGCTAAAACTGTTTTTTTGTGTTTTGTTTTTTTTTCTCTTTTTTTTTTCTGAACTGTAAAAAAAAAATTCTGGTACTCGACCCCTGAGCGGTCGCTCAGCAAAACTGAGCGGTCGCTCAGCAAAACTGAGCGGTCGCTCAGCAAAGCTGAGCGGGCGCTCAGCTTGCTGCGCGGTCGCTCAGCAAAGCTGAGCGGGCGCTCACGGGGTCACTGGAATTTTTTTTTTCAGCCCCTGTTTTCTGATTTTTTTGTGTTTTTGGATAGGTTATTGACTTCTAAGGGTTCCTGTAACAACAATTCATGGGTTGCCTCCCACGCAGCACTTCTTTTTCGTCATTAGCTTGACGCTTCGTACCCTTCTCAAGTAGTCAACAAAATGGCACTAACCACTTCTCGGTTTGCCATGTTCCCATAGTAGTGCTTCAACCGCTGACCGTTAACTTTGAATGTTTGGTCCGTATCATTCTCAAAAATTTCCACCGCTCCATGTGGAAACACAGTTTTGACAATAAAAGGTCCAGACCACCTTGATTTCAACTTCCCAGGAAAAAGTCGGAGCCGAGAGTTGAATAAGAGAACTTGTTGCCCTGGCACAAATAACTTTGGATGTAGCTTCCTATCGTGCCACCTCTTCACCTTTTCCTTATACATTTTGTTATTTTCGTACGCTTGAAGTCGAAATTCATCAAGTTCATTAAGCTGAAGCATTCTTTTCTTACCAGCTACATCTAAATCCAGGTTCAACTTCTTCAATACCCAGTAGGCCTTATGCTCAAGCTCCGCAGGTAGATGACATCCCTTACCGTACACCAACTGAAATGGTGACATCCCAAGTGGAGTTTTGTATGCTGTTCTGTAAGCCCAAACAGCTTCATCGAGCTTTAAAGACCAATCCTTCCTTGACGGACAAACAACCTTCTCTAGAATGCACTTTATCTCTCTGTTAGACACTTCCGCTTGCCCATTTATTTGCGGATGATAGGCAGTAGCTACTCGATGATTCACATTATAACGCTGCATCATAGAAGTGAACTTACGGTTGCAAAAATGCGATCCTTCATCACTTATGATTACCCGAGGTGTGCCAAACCTCGTGAAAATTTGCTTATGAAGAAAATTTAGCACTGCCTTTGCATCATTTGTCGGTAAAGCTTTAACTTCGACCCATTTTGAGACATAATCAACTGCCATCAAGATGTATTGATTATTGCAAGACGAGATAAAAGGCCCCATGAAATCGATTCCCCACACATCAAAGACCTCGACTTCAAGCATCACATTTAATGGCATCTCATCCTTCCATGACAAATTTCCCACTCTTTGGCAACGATCACACCTTAAAACAAACTGATGAGCATCCTTGAACAAAGTAAGCCAGAAAAAACCTGCTTGCAGAATACGAGCTGTCGTCTTCTCACCACCATAGTGTCCACCATAAACCGTGGAATGGCAGTCTCGTAATATCCCCTCCGTCTCACAGAACGGGATACATCTCATGATGATCTGGTCAGCTCCCTGTCTAAACAAATATGGTTCATCCCACATATACCACTTCACCTCATGCAGAAACTTCTTCTTTTGAGCGTATGTCAAATTAGGAGGCATTATATTGCTGACGAGATAGTTTACAATATCTACAAACCATGGTTCTTCCTCCTGAATTGCAAACAACTGCTCATCCGGAAAAGATTCATTGATTAACGTCCTATTTTGTGAAGTAGAATCGGGATTCTCCAACCTAGAGAGATGGTCAGCTACTTGATTCTCAGTACCTTTTCTATCTTTGATCTCTAACTCAAATTCCTGAAGTAAAAGCACCCAACGAATGAGTCTCGGCTTCGAATCCTTCTTGGAAACCAGATAGCGAATAGCTGCATGATCAGTGAATACTGTTACTTTCGTACCAAGCAGATAAGATCGAAATTTCTCAAAACCAAAGACTATAGCCAAAAGCTCCTTCTCAGTAGTGGTGTAGTTCAATTGGGCACCATTTAAAGTCTTACTCGCATAGTAGACCACATGGAAGAGATTTTTCTTGCGTTGTCCCAGAACTGCACCTACCGCATAATCACTTGCATCACACATCATCTCAAACGGTTCTGTCCAATCTGGTGCTATAATAACTGGTGCAGTGATCAAACTCTTCTTGAGAGTCTCGAATGCTGCCAAACATTCATCATCAAATTTAAAAGGCACATCTTTCTCAAGCAAGTTGCACAACGGCTTGGATATCTTTGAAAAGTCCTTGATGAATCGCCGATAAAAATCCACATGACCAAGAAAACTACGGATTCCTTTCACAGAATTAGGTGGGGGAAGATTTTCAATGACTCCCACCTTGGCCTTGTCCACCTCCAGACCCTTGCTAGAGACCTTATGCCCAAGGATAATGCCTTCACGCACCATAAAATGACATTTCTCCCAATTGAGCACCAAATTAGTTTCCACGCATCTTTTGAGTACGGCTCGCAGATTATTCAAACATTCATCATATGAGTGTCCAAAGACGGAGAAGTCATCCATGAACATTTCGATGTTATTTCCAATCATGTCAGAGAATATAGCCATCATACATCTCTGAAAAGTGGCCGGTGCGCCACATAACCCAAACAAAACTCTGCGAAAAGCGAACGTGCCAAATGGACAAGTGAAGGTAGTCTTTTCCTGATCCTCTGGTGCAATACAAATCTGATTATACCCGGAATAACCATCCAGAAGACAAAAATACTCATGACCCGCCAATCTGTCAAGCATCTGATCAATAAATGAAAGAGGGAAGTGATCCTTCCTTGTGGCTTTGTTCAATTTTCTATAATCCATGCATACTCTCCATCCTGTAACTATTCGAGTAGGGATGAGCTCATTCTTTTCATTTGCGACCACAGTGATACCTCCCTTCTTAGGTACACATTGTACGGGGCTCACCCACGAGCTGTCAGAAATAGGATAAATGATGCCTGCATCTAGCCATTTCAGAATTTCTTTCTTCACCACCTCCTTCATGATGGGATTCAGTCTTCGCTGCTGTTCCACAGTTGGCTTACTACCTTCCTCTAGCAGAATTTAATGCATACAATATGAAGGACTTATCCCCTTGATGTCTGCTATGGTCCATCCTATAGCCGATTTGAATTCTCTCAAAATCCTTAATAGTTTGTCTTCTTCACTACCTGAAAGGTCAGATGAAATAATAACAGGTAACGTAGATGAATCACCTAAAAAAGCATACCTCAAGTGCTCAGGTAATGGCTTAAGCTCCAAGGTAGGTGCTTCCTCTATTGATGGTTTGAGCTTCCCTTCAGCGTTCTTGAGGTCAGAAGTACCAAGAGATTCAAATGGTATGTCCAGCTTTCGCTTCCAGGGAGAAGTGTTCAGATATTGTAATTGCTCGTTGCTCTCTTCATCATCGCTGTCAAAATCCCCCACTAAGGCCTTTTCCAATGCATCAGACATTAGCATGTGATCGAGTTCCAAAGTAACCGCAGAATCAATCACATCCAATTTTAAGCACTCCTCATCTTCTGTAAGGAATTTCATTGCCTTGAATACGTTGAAGGTCACATCCTGATCTTGGACCCGCATAGTAAGTTCACCTTTTTGCACATCTATCAAGGTACGGCCAGTAGCCAAGAAAGGCCTTCCCAAGATTATGGGAATCTTCTTATCTTCCTCAAAATCCAGAATAACAAAATCTGCTGGAAAGAAGAGCTTATCCACCTTGACGAGCACATCCTCAACTATGCCCCTAGGGTAAGTAATGGAACGGTCAGCCAATTGTAGCGACATGTATGTGGGTTTTGGATCAGGCAGATCCAGCTTTTTAAAGATCGACAACGGCATCAGATTAATGCTTGCTCCCAAATCACAAAGGCACTTGTCAAAAGTCAGATTGCCAATGGTGCAAGGAATGGTGAAGCTTCCTGGATCTTTCAGTTTTGGTGGTAACTTTTGCTGCAGAACAGCGCTACATTCTTCCGTGAGAGCAACGGTTTCAAGGTCGTCCAGTTTCACCTTCCTTGAAAGAATAGTCTTCATAAACTTTGCATAACTAGGCATCTGTTCAAGAGCCTCCGCGAAAGGTATATTGATGTGAAGTTTCTTGAACACCTCCAGAAACTTCCCGAACTGTCTATCCAGCTTTTGTTGCTGCAATCTCTTAGGAAAAGGTGGTAGAGGATAGAGCTATTTCTCCCCTGTATTAGCCTCAGGCAGAGTGTGTTCAACAGTAGTCTTCCTTGGTTCCGCCGCTTTCTCCTTTTGCGTAGATTCTTCATCTCTAATTTCAGTATCTACTTCTTTTGCCTTTTCAGAATCAGCTACTTTTCCAGACCTTAAGGTAATAGCCTTGACTTTCTCTTTAGCTTCCTTCCTGCCTGGTACTTCCATGTCACTGGGAAGAGTGCCAGGTTGACGATTGAGCACTGCATTGGCTAATTGACCGATTTGATTTTCCAAGGTCTTGATAGAAATCGCCTGACTCTTGCACAACAGCTTAAGTTCCTCAAAATCAGCACTAGTAGGTGCAACTGCACTTCCCTGTTGAGGATATGATTGCCTTGTAGCATACTGCTGTGGTTGCTGGAATCCAGGTGGGTTAAACTGTTTACTCACTGCTTGCTGATATGGTGGCTGAATAGCATTCTGATTATTCCCCCAGCTGAAATTTGGATGATTTCTGTTGTTAGGATGATAGGTCGATGGCACAGGCTGCTGTTGTCGCTGATAATTATTCACATACTGAACAGATTCATTGACAAGAGAACACTAATCCGTAGCATGAGAACCTGCACAAAGCTCACAAACCATAGCTATTTGATTAACTCCATACGTAGCCAGAGAATCAACCTTCATTGATAGCGCTTGGAGCTGGGCTATAATAGCGGTGGCTGCATCAACTTCCAGAATACCTGCTACCTTGCCTGACGTCATCCTCTGAGTTGGGTTTTGATGCTCATTTGCAGCCATCGTCTCTATAAGATTATACGCCTCAGTATAGCTTTTAGCCCATAAGGCGCCTCCAGCTGCTGCATCGAGCATGGGCCGAGATTGGGCCCCCAAACCATTATAGAAACCAGTGATCACCATCCAATCCGGCATTCCATGATGTGGACATTTTCTCAACATTTCCTTGTAGCGTTCCCAAGCCTCGCACATAGATTCTGTAGGTTGCTGCGCAAACTAAGTAAGAGCACTCCTCATAGCAGCAGTCTTTGCCATCGGATAAAACTTCACTAGAAACTTTTGCGCAAGATCTTGCCACGTAGTGATGGACCCAGCTGGTTCAGAATGTAACCAGTCTTTAGCCTTGTCCCTCAGTGAGAATGGGAAAAGCCTCAACTTGATAGCCTCATCAGTCACGCCATTATACTTAAAAGTGCTGCAGATCTCGACAAAATTCCTTATGTGCATGTTGGGGTCTTCAGTTGCCGCTCCTCCAAAAGAAACAGAATTCTGCACCATCTGAATAGTGCCCGGCTTGATTTCAAAGGTGTTAGCTTGAATAGCCGGATGAAGGATGCTTGACTGAATGTCATCAATTTTAGGCCGAGAAAAATCCATAAGAGCTGGATCAGCTTGAACAATACGATCTCCCATATTTACTGGTTCTTTCTGCTCAGTTCCTGAATCCGAATCCTCAAAATCTAACTTCTCCGGAATATCAAGAACTTCGTATGTCTCCTCAGCTGTATCTAAAGTCCTCTTGCGAGCACGAGAACGAGTTTGCATAAACGCTTGCTAAAGTACCTGAAACACAACCGAAAAAAATAACTACTACGTCTTAATCACTGAGTCCTAATGACCAATGATGGTAAGTACATAAACTAAACAAATACGCCGAGTCCCCGGCAGCGGCGCCAAAAACTTGTTAGGGCGAAAACACGCACTAATATTCACGCAAGTATACGCGTTCACAAGTAATATAGAATACTTTCTAGTTCGTTCCCTCAGAGACTCAGACTAAATTATTGTCTAATTAAACTCACTCACCAATGTATGATTACTTCTCAATGTTAAGACACTAACACTTAAAATTGTTGATTAAATATTAACTATAATTAACTACTTAATTAATCACTTAACTAACACTTCAATTTATCAATAATAAAATACTCATGAGATCACAACTTCATTATTACTTCCTTCTATAGCCATTGTTATTACCTTTAGCATGAGACAGTGATGATATTAACCGAATAACACGAAACTGATAAAAGCCAACTTTCATTGTACTAATACCATTCTACCAAGCATCCACAATTAAGATAGAAGTTGAATAGTCATCAATTATGTTGAGTTCCCATATGTCTACAGAAATTGACAACACAACGATTTAAGCACAAGTTATTCCTTTTAATTACATAGGGCAAATAAAACTGTTAGAGTTACCCACTAATCATGTACAACGTACATGAACCTATGCTAGCATGGCAAGTTCTAAATCTCAAGATTCACCGTCGCTTCACAAGAGATTAACACCCTATCTTATATGTTCGCGACGCACATAAGACGAATACGCACAACCAATACTAGATATCATGCAATCATCACACACTAAAGTATTAAACAATTAACTAAAGAATTCCATAATAAATCCGTTGCAACCCCATGATCACGATTAGCCCATAATAGCACTTATCGTCATCATGGGTTCATATGAAATCATGATAAACAACACAAGAAAATAATAACTAAACTAATTATATTAAAACAGAGTACGTCACAAGAGTAAATAAGTTCAAAGCAAGAAAACTAGCATCCAATGTTACAACAAAATAAGAATCACAAGAATATATGCCTCCTCTTCGTTGCGGTGTGCTAAATCGGTCTTCTTCCTTATCTCCTTCGCTCCTTGCGTAAAAACACACCTTTCTTAATCCACACTTGTGAAAACGTCTCAAATCTACTTATATAATAGTCCCATAAAACTCAGATTACATAGAAGTGGGAACCAAACAGAAGTAGAAGTCCTAAAATAATTTATCTTTTTTCCCGACCCTGCGCGGCCGCTCAGCATAGCTGAGCGGGCGCTCAGCTTGCTGCGCGGCCGCTCAGCAATGCTGAGCGGGCGCTCAGACCTCTACTGGAAAAATTCTGATTTCGCTCCGTTTCTTCGCCGTAATCTGCCCATTTCTTTCCTCTCGCAATGGTGAACACATGCCAAGGCTTATTCTTGATGATTCCTCCCCCGAAATGCAACTAAAACCCTGAAATGCATAAACACTAGAAAAACGCATCAAATACATAAAATACTTGATTTCAAGACACCAATTTAAGCCATTTTAAGACGCTCTAAGTGGTATAAAATGCCACTTATCATGTTCCTGGTAACCTGTAGATGTGATCTGGAGGTGTTGGTGGGATGAGGACGCCGGGAACGTGTTCTCCGGCCATCCCCGACTGTTTTTCGGCGACCCCCTGGAAAATTACAGTTTAGTACCTATAGTTTTGAAAACGATGCAGTTTGGTCCCTGTAGTTTCCAGACTTTGCAAAAATTGGATTTCTGTTTTAAAAATGTTTAAAAATTATATTTCCTATTTATTTTTATTATAAAAATTCGTTTTTAATTTCTGAAAACTCTAAAAATTATTATTTTAATTCTGAAAATTATTTTTAATTCACAAATAAATCTAAATTAATTAGTTAATTAATTTCAGTTAATTTCTAATTGATTAATTGGTCAATTAATTCGAAAATTAATTGATTAATTGATTTAATTAATTATTAATTGATTTTAATTAATTATTTAATTAGATTTAATTATTTAATTAGATTTAATTATTTAAAACTGATTTAAAAATTCTGAAAAATAGTTTCGAGCTTTAAAATATTATTCTAAATTATTTCCAAGGCTCGATAATTATTCTAAAATTATTTCAGAGCCAGAATTGGCCAATCGAACCCTGTTTATTAACCCGAAATTGATCCAACGACCCGTTTTAATTCCGAAAAATGTTTTAAAAATCATTTTAAATACCAGAAAGCCTATTTATGACCCGAGACTTCTTTATAAATAATATATCATTGATTACGTGATGTATTATGTGCTATATGTGACTTGTTAATTGACTATCAGTCTATATATTCGGAGTTTACTTGATTATTGCATAACTTTCAATCCGTTAATCGGATTTGGGTAAAATGAAGGGTAGATAGAAGTATGTGTTGAATAGAATTCCATGAGTAAATTATTGATAGATGTTTATGATATGTGAGCAGAAGAGGCAAGATGTAGGAAAGGGAAACAGAGAGTTAAGGAGTAAGACGGTTGTGATTGGAAGCAAGTGCAGTGTAGTAAGCTAATATCAGGCAAGTATTCCGAACTTTCTCGAAATATTGTAATACGTGATAGTCTTGTTGATATTGCAAGTGCTTTGAAGCACTGAAACCTAAACCCTGATTCCAGTTATTGTTCTTGAGCCATGAACCTTATTCTTTCTAGACCATTGATTGTTGTATACCCAAACACGAACCTCAAGTATACGGTACTACTCCACAAATACATGCAAACAAAATCCCAAACACTGAACTGAATTACTTGTACATTCAATCATTGTATCCTATGCATTGAAAGCCCAAATCTTTGAAACCCTGAAATGTTGATTTCTTTGTTATCCAATTCTTTCATTACCCAGCACCCAAGCTTTTAAATTACCTTATTGATCCTTACAAGGATTGAAACCCTTTCAATGTTAAACACTCATTGTTGTTAATAATTCTGGTTATTGTTTATTATTGCATATTCTGTTATTATATTAGAATTAGATTGTTTTTATAAAATTGTGGACCAGATTCATGGTCAGACCATATAATGGTCAAGTTAGGCCAATGTGTGCCTTGGATCCAGTAGATAGAGCAATGCTGTGTGCCTTGCTCGGGGTTAGTGTGTGACTAATCAGCAGCCTAACCTTGGTTTTTAAATTAAAAGTATAATATCCAATTCTAAATCATAATCCAATGTTCACTTGATATCATAATCATATTCACCTGATGATCATTATTCTCAGTTTTGTCATTGTGACTTGCTGAGCTAGTTAGCTCATTTGTGCGATGTTGTTTATATTCTTTCCAGTTAAAAAGGAACCAGTTGGTAGCGAGGATCCCCAGTCCAGCGCGAGAGCTAGGGGTTCAGGTTGAGAAAGCTGAGCTAGTAGGCTTCTTTTGGGATAATTTAAGTTTGTAAAAGTTTGTAATAATGTTTAATATTCAGTTTGAGTTGAAATAGTTGGGATTTGAACGGTTTGTAATATATTAGTGTGTGTGGCTTGTGTGCATACTTTAACCTGTTGCGGTCCGTGGTGGTTGGTAAGTAGGGTCACTGCATATATTATTATTATCTTTATTATTGTTATAAGCAGGTTATAAATAAGGTGTGTGTGTGGACCCCAAACTTCTGACCCGGGTTTGGAGGGCGCCACAAGATCCATACTGAGAAAGATGATAAAGGGATAATGAGGTACTCCTACCGGATTTGGGTTCCGAACTTTCAAGAGCTTAAATATGAGATTTTGGATGAAAGCCATAGTTCAAGATATTCCATCCACCCGGGAAGCACCAAGATGTATAGGGATTTGAAGGAATATTACTGGTGGTCCAACATGAAGAGGGACGTAGCAGAATGGGTAAGCAAATGTTTGACTTGCCAAAGAGTAAAGGCAGAGCACCAGAGACCCAGTGGACTCTTACGACCCCTGGAGATTCCCGAATGGAAATGAGAACAGATAGCCATGGATTTTGTTATCGGTTTACCATGGATGAAAGCCAACCATGATGCCATATGGGTGATTATAGACCGACTGACAAAGTCAGCTCATTTCATTCCTATCAAAGAGAGATACACAGTCGATAGACTGGTGGACATTTATCTTAAGGAAATAGTGACGCGATATGGAGTCCCAGCGTCCATTGTCTCAGACCGAGACCCCAGGTTCAACTCCATATTTTGGAGGAGCTTTCAAGAATGTGCGGGGACCAAGTTAAATATGAGTACCGCTTACCATCCCCAGACGGATGGGCAGAGTGAAAGGACCATCCAGACACTAGAGGATATGTTGAGAGTCTGTGCAATAGACTTTAAAGGAAGTTGGGATGATCACTTGTCGTTGATCGAATTTTCTTATAACAATAGTTTCCATGCTAGCATCGGAATGCCGCCTTATGAGGCCCTGTACGGAAGAAGGAGTTGATCTCCCTTATACTGGGATGAAGTAGGAGAGCGGAAGATGCTCGGACCCGAAGTGGTCCAAAGGACCAAAGACATAGTGGATCTCATCAGAGGACGGATGGTAGCAGCCCAAGACAGACAGAAGAAATATGCAGACCTAGCCCGAAAGGACAAGGAGTATGGAGTAGGGGACTTAGTACTACTAAAAGTATCCCCTTGGAAGGGGTTAATGAGATTTGGAAAGAAAGGAAAACTAAGCCCAAGATACATTGGACCTTTTGAGATACTAAGACGAATTGGGAAGTTGGCTTACGAGCTAGCCTTACCCCCGAACCTACAACACGTTCATAATGTGTTCCATGTGTCAATGCTAAGGAAGTATCATCGGGATGCCAGACACATTGTGGAGTACGAGCATGTGGATATGCAACAAGATCTGACTTACGTGGAGAAACCAGTAAAGATTATGGATAAGAAGGAGTAGGTGCTTCAGAACAAAGTGATCAAGCTAGTCAGAGTGCTATGGCAGAATCATAATGTGGAAGAATCAACTTGGGAACTAGAGAGCGCAATGCTAGAAAAGTACCCCCATTTGTTTCTATTTGATTCCGGGACGGAATCCTTTTAAGGAGGGGAGACTGTAATAACCCCAAAATTTTGAACTTTTTGTAACCCTTATGAATAGTGTTTTTGCTGATATTGCTGAATAAGAAAACTGTTCATGCCACACTATGTAGGGGTTCTTTTATGGATATTCTGAGATTTTATTGGTACTCTATATGATATATAAGTGTATGTAAAGATCGTCAGAATCCAAATTTGAACCTTTTGATTTTTCCCGAAAATCCACCAGATATCGAAAGAATTGAGTATAAGGTAACAGGATAAAAAGGATTTAAATTCAAGGATTTTAATAGAGGATCATAAAAAGGAATATAATGTATTGAGAAAGGTGAAGGGAACCTAAGTAATAAGATCCCGGGTATGATCCCTCAAACGATAAACGAAAACGAAAGTTAAGCGAACCGTATAACAGATCAGCGGTCATTAGCCAAATAATTAAAATCTAATCAAAGAGATTTGTGGGGATGATGTCATCAAACCAATGAGAAGAGGACAAAGGAGGGAGGGTGACATCACATGGTGAGATAAGCATGACCAAGCAAGTGTGTTGTTGGTTGAATTAGAACCACACAAAAATTACCATGGTAAAAAGGTAACAAAACAAATCAAAATGTCAACCAACCAAGCCAACAATTCATTTTCAGCAAAAACACAAAATTTTCTCCCCATTCTTCATCAAGCTCTCGGCTTTTCTTCTTTTCCAAAGAAAGAAAAATCAAAAACCTAGTTCCAAGCTTTGTTAAATTGCAAGGTAATTATCTAAGACTCCTTATGCATAGTTATGGATATCCTATAAGTTTGAGCTCCTAAATCATTCACAATCTCTTCCTAAAAATCATGGAAGAAGATGGTGAATAGTGTTTTTCAAGAACTAAATTTTTTGTTCTTGAAGTTTTGTTTAGATTAAGCTTGGATAAGGACTTTAAGGGTGATTCCAAGCTATTCACTTGATTCTCCACTCTCCAAGGAAGGTATAACCCCTCCAAACCCTAGCTTTATTTGAGTAATTAGGTTTAGTTTTGTTGTTATAATTCATGAGAGGCTTGCTAGTTGTAAATGTAAAGATTAGTTAATTTTGTGAAGTTTTTGGAGTGGTAGTTCTTGGATTGTTGATTAATGAACTTAAGTGTAGTTTAAATTCAAGTTTAAGAATAGTACAAATTGATAATATGGAGTTGTTGGGGCTGTTATGGTGATTTATGGAAGGAATTTTGATTGGGTTGTGATTGTGGATTGATTGTGGGTTGATTTGGAGTGGTTTAAATTTGGGTAATCGCGTAAAAATAGCCGTCGTAATGTCCGATTTACTTTAGGCTGTTTTTGTTCTTAACATTAGGACCCGTTAACTCACTGCTAGGTTTTGACCATTGCCATTATTAGATAGTTCATGTTACGAGCTTCGTTTTGATATGTAGTTCGTTTGATTCCGATGTACGGTTTAGGAGAAACGGCCGTTTTAAGTAACGACGTTTCGCGAACGAATCATTACCCCTCGCCTTACTTTGAAACATAGGTTAAAGACCTAAAATGACTAATTGGAGTATGAAACATTTATGTAAAGTGTATTAGGCAGTTGGTAAGACACTCGCGAAAGAATCGCCTTAAAACTCGTAATGGTTAATTTATTAAAAATGGTGGAGCCGAGGGTACTCGAGCGACTTAAGAGAATCATTGAGCGCAAAGCGAGCGTTAGAGTCTAAATTGGTTAAAGTATAGATTTATAAGTGACTTTGGTTTAATTCCAACTTATATATTGTTTATAGGTTACAAGACTCGTCCCAAGCCATGTATAACCCCCAGTCGCTCGGGCAAGTTTTCTATCCGTTATATTGTTGTTGTGATGAATACATTTGTACATGCATTATCTTGTGATAGATGCATAATGGTTATTTAGCAAATTCTTGCGATATATTGTAGCATGTGATATGGTATATATGCATGCCTGTTTCATATTCTTGATACATATATCTGTTGATTCAGTTGATAATACTTATGCTAGAGATAAGCGGTAATTTGCATATACCCTTAGTATAGGGGACCCAAAGGTGAACTTTTTCAAAAACCGGGAGTCGAGGCTCCCGAGTATAATATATATAAATTTATATATATATATGAATAGTTTTCAAAACTATGAATCGAATAAGGTTTATTCGATAACTTTATTTTATTAATGAATATTATTTTGAATATTCATTCGAGGGCTTATGACCCCGTTTATTTTATTATTGAATATTATTTTGAATATTCATTCGAGGGCTTATGACTCCGTTTATTTTATTAATGAATATTATTTTGAATATTTCTTCGAGGACTTAGGACTCCGATTATTTACTAAATAATATTCTTTATTTTATTAAAGAATAATGTGTCGATAATCAAACTTACTTTTGATTATTCAAATAAAGATATTACTTTCATATAAGTACATCTTTGGTTATTTAAGATTCATTTCAAGTATAGGTTTTACAACTTCTACTTCAATTATTTTTATAAAGATTATTCTTTATGGGAATATTATTTAAATAATAATATTCAGATATTTTCTAATATATTGGGACCGATTTATTTTATTAAATCAGTATTACTCCAAACATCCTTAAAAATGTTTGCGAGCCTTCAAAATGATTTTTAAAAGTTAGAGGGGATCCCAAAAAAAAAACTCATTTTTATTTACTTAAGATCTTCCTTTCAAAGGGGATTTAAATATTCGCTCAAAACCTGAGGGATCCGGCTCTGTGGTATATTTTATATTCGCAACAAGGTTGCTATTTTGATAAAAGAGTTTTGATTACTTACCCAATACTCGGGAAGTAGAATTCTTGGAACAAGTTAATCCATTAACAGGCATCGCCTGGGAAATATCGGTGAGTTTTCCTTTCCAACTAGATACGACTTCTTTGTGGAGTCGTATCAACAAGTTTCTACTTGGGGAAAGTGGGGACGAGCTTTACGTTTCAGAGTCATGGATTTCATCTGAACTAGCAGTGGCGTAAGTGGTCGAGTGGCGCCGGCCCAGCCTAATTATATTGGCCCAAATGGCCTGGAAGTTCCGCTAAGACGGTCCATTCCTTAGGAGTCCAGTGTTCGGTTGACAAGTAAATCCGACAGGTTCTCCACTACATGTAGAAAATGGTGGGGTTGTACTACTGCGATTGATCATCGTAGGTGGTCTTCCTGGCGCGACAAACTCCCGTAATGAGTTCATCATCCAGTTGGATAATTCTGCAACACTACCCGTAGCTTTTCGATCGAAAGGCTACGAATGGGTGGTTGCTGAAGCATTGACAGGGTCAAACAGTTATAATGGTGTTCCCATTGAATGAAGTATCTCGTAACTTCATTTCCTTTAAAAATATTTCAAAGATTGAATCTATTCAAGTTTTAACTTGTGGTCTCATCTATGGGATGACCTTTTGAAACTTATTATACTTTGAACAGTAGTAGTTCAAGTAGATTTCTAAAAATGATATAAGTATAGTGAAGTATTTGGTAACTTCATCCCTTGTTTTTGCTTATATCTAGTAAGTAATTACCTTACACTTGATAAAGGATTCTAGTAAGTTATCCATTGAGATACTTGCATTATTGTTTACACTATATATTATCTTGTGAGTTGTAATGCTCACTCTTGCTTCATTTCTTCATCACACAACAATAGTTAGGAAAGATGGCCAGACTCAAGCAGACCCAGCGCAAGCGTGTGGGAAGCGTCCCGCGTCTTCCCG
Source organism: Apium graveolens (assembly GCF_009905375.1). Taxonomy (NCBI): domain Eukaryota; kingdom Viridiplantae; phylum Streptophyta; class Magnoliopsida; order Apiales; family Apiaceae; genus Apium; species Apium graveolens. Next base: position 146,829,101 of record NC_133653.1, read on the forward strand.
TTGATGTTGTAGCTGCTATAGCTGCAGAGGTAGATCTATTGGTAGATCAGGCATTCTACTTTTGGGAACCAAATATTGTATACTTATAACTTGTGGCAGATAATGTCAATTAACTGTAAATTTATCAAGTAATCATTTTGGGTTGTAATAACTTTAAATTGTGGATTCAAGGACTTGTACTTATTTCAATTTCATCTCTGAGACTATAACGGGTTGTGGTGTGTGTTAGTGTGGGGTCACAACATAAGGTTATTTATTATTAATTAAGTGAAGTGATATTGTGGAAAGAAAGACCGTGACGACCCGGATCCCTGATCCCGGATCTGGGGGTGTTACATTATGTGTACGTATTATGTAAATAATGAGTCAGCATGTCTTTTGAATGTTATCTGAATGAGATGTGATTCTTATATATTATTATCGGGCGGATAAACGATAGGGATAAGTGTATAGACTAGTCAATTATATATTGTCAGTTCATTGAATAGTATTATTTGTGATAGATGCACATAGTGCGAGACACTCAAATCCAGATAGAGATTGTAGAAGTAAAGCCTGATTGCATGTAATACTGAAACGAGTGGATTCATGATAAAGATAAACCTAAGAGGGTAAATGATAAGAAAGGTCAAGTAGCCCGTCAAGGGTAATACAGATGCGACATGACTAAGTGATATGGAAGCTAGTTAAAGATCGAAGGATTATCAGTTGAGGCAAGTATCTTGATTTTCTTTTAAATACTGCAAGTATTCCTAACATTTCTCCAAAAATACTGCAAATATTTATTCGCTCATATTCTAAGTTCAGAATAGTTAACTGTTTTATATTTCGCTGCAATTACTCTTATTATGCCAGTTCTTTTCATTATTGTTCCAATAATTCGATTGCTCTCTTGAGCAAATACCCGTTCGTTCGGGTTATTTGCGAACCCTAATTTGGGATGTTTTGAAATCAAAATGATTTGATATCAATATACTCTACGGGCTGGACGGTTACTATTAGGACCAGTGACAAGATGGATCCTATGGGTCAGGGATGAACCGGACCCTTTAGGCCATAGTCGCCTGGGTGCCCCATATGTTGGTTGGGTCTATGCAGAGGGGTATAGATCCGCACTATCTCCTGACTGATCAGCAGGTTACAGTGCATACGTTAGTTCCTAATGTCCAGTCTAATTTATTGTTGATCGCCATTAACGGCATTCCTTTCCGAGTAATTCATAATTACAAACTCTCACAAATATTTAATTCAAAAGGATGAAATATTGAAATGATTACTGTCCTTTACAGAGAAATGTGATTTATGATTAAAGGCCAATGAGGGCCGATGTTTTGTTCGCGCAACTATTTAAATATGTAAAGATGTTTTTTAAAATCATACAACAATCGTTTCCAAAAATTTTCTGATCTGATATCTGGAAACCCTTTATGATACTTGCTAGGAATTTTTGGCTCACTCTTGCTTTGTGAACTCTTATTTCTTTCAGTATCAAATGAGGGTAAGGTTAATAGCGTTTAGTAGACAGCAAAAGTGGTGAGATTCCAGCAGAAGAAATATGGAGATGTTGGAGTGATCAATACAAGGAAATTAGTAATGAGATAATGAAGTTGTATTTAGACAATGTAAATTATAGAAGGTTAGATTCTTGTTTCATACTATAACCTATAAGCGATCCTGAGCATGAGGGGTTATCTGTATATTACTGTGATATACAGGCTTTTATTATTATTTTAAGTTGTGTAGTGACACCCAATCCTGACCCCGGATTTGGGGGTGTTACAGTTGGCATCAGAGCTACAGGTTATTGGTCACTGAAATAAGAATAGGTGAGAGTAAGATAGGAATGATAGGTCGTACAAGATAGGAAAGACCCTAGGCATAGTCAGGTTAAGTGGAGTTGAGTGTGAATTAGGATTGGCAGATCCGATATGGAGGTTGATAATATAGGATTGTTGAGAAAGGGTAAAGAGAATATCATAATATTATAGGTGTACTGAGTTCTCAGATCCTATAGTAATGAGGAATCGACAGATTGATGGAGGCTGGGTATGTTACCTTACTTTTCATGTGGTTTTAAAGAAAATGTGATTGATTGTGTGAGCACTTGTGTAAGGGAAGATAGGTGAGTGTTGGTACGATTTAACCTAGAAGTAGGTAGTAGGACGAGCTTCACGCCGGAGGCAACCAGTTGATGGAAGCTGATGAAGAACCAACGTTGCACGTTTTGAAGGCGCTACCGTTGCGAGAAGATTTTTATCACTCATCGGGAGCTGCGCGAGGAATGATAGCGACCTTAATAGGTATAGGTAAGACTAGCAAGAAGATGCGACCCTATCTACAGACGGAACGTCGAATCGCATGCGTGGTTATAAGCATAGCGTCAAAAATGATGGTAAGAATATCAAAGATAGTGTTAGGTCCCAATTTGTTTGTAGAAGGGGGGGTTGAATGCAAACAATACCGTTTCGTCGAATAAAATGCGGAATAAAATTGTGAAACAAAATTCAAGTTAAATAAAACTTTTATTAAACTTGAAAGGTGTTACAACTACGGTATCGGTTACAAGGGATTAATCTCAAATCAATTATTACAAATTTAGAATAAATTCGACATGAACTTTTTCTATTTTTGTAATTAAAAGATCAAATGCTAAAAGCGATTTGAGATTAAGTTCTAGGGATTTTAATCCGCTAGATAGATATACAAGAACAAGATAAGTAATTCTAGTGGTTTGGATTTAACATTAACAAACTAGAATATTTGATCTTGAATAAGCAGATGGATGATGAAATATTTTTCTTTTGTTCTCTGCTGTGTTCTCTTGTTCTGTATGATTGATTGATGATTTTGAATTGCTGCTTCTGCTTCTATTTAACAATCCAACCGAGAGAAAAAGAACTGGAATGACAATCCTTTTTAGCTTGAAAGACTTTCGGTGAGACAATCTATTAGAGCTAGCAAGACAATTAAAATGAACTAGCAAGACTTTCGGTATGACTATTGATTGTCATACCGATTGTCATATTAGTTCAAATGAAATTGTTTTACTGAATTAATAATTGATTTTAATCTAAATAATAATTCTATCAATACAATCAACTGAATTAGCATGACATTCGGTATGACTATCAATTGTCATACCGATTGTCATACTAGTACAATCAGTTGTCTTATTTAGAATTATCACAGATTTTAATCAATTAACATTCTGAAAATCCTTAATATTAATTCTAAATTAATTAATCAATTTAATTCAATTAATCAATAAATTATTCCTTGCAGATATAATTTATTTTCTTAATTAAATTATATGACTTAATTAATTAATAGAGAATTAATACTAACCCTGAGCAGCATCCATTCTTCTGACAATCTTCTGAAAGTCACTGAGACTTATGAATTAATTCCGTCACTTCAATGCTGACACTCGATGTACTGTCTGGTTCATGAGTGACTAACTTTTGTGACGTTTGTTCATGTCTTGACTTTGTTGTTCTGATTGAATCCTTGTAATAAATGATACCTTGACGAGATCTCTGTCACTTGATTAAATCCACGATCTTGATTTATATCACTGAGGCATGATCAAATTCTTGAACTTCTTCCAGTGAATCTTCAAGTCTGCAGATGAACAATGTTTCTTTATTCTTTGACAGATGTTACTTTGTGAGATCTCTCTGATGCTTGATCCACTATTTACTTATTACATTCTTATTTGAGTTGAGTTAAATACTCGAATAAACGAGTAGGCTATGACATATGCCTTTCAATCTCCCCCTATTTGCTTGTTAGACAATAACAACAAATACCTAGAGGATAACTCAACTAACAAATAAGAAAAAGATATAAACAGTAATGTAAAGTAAATAGCAGAAAAGTTCTGGATTATATTTAACATTTTCCAGATTCCAAATGAAATTTACAAGTGAATACAAGATAGATGTTCCTCTAGCCTGAACATATAACTACATTAGACTATCTTGATTCATAACGCTCTAATCATATTACATTGAGTTTTGAGCTAATTGACTTTAACTGTCTTCTCTTCTGACTTCACCTTCTTCTAAATCTTGAAGCAATTCCTTGTCAAAGATACGATCTTTTTCTGAAGTGAAGCTTGCAGGTCTGACTGGTTGAATTCCAACTGTCTTCAACTTATTCTTGAGTTGATTGTACCTTTTAACATTCTTCTCACAATAAGCTTGAATCAAGTCAGCAGCTTGAGTCTTCAACATGGATGAATATCCAGCAGTTCTCAAATGATGTTCCATCCAGACCAGATGCTTAGCTGAGTAGTCTTTAAGAGATTGTACATCTAGCTGACAGATTTGAAGACAATCAGACTTAAAGAATCTCACTTGATGAGGATTGTTGACCACTTGAGGACTAGCTCTGCTGGCAAACTCTTTAAGCCTTTCCCGAAGAACTTCATTCAACTCTGAGCTTCTTTTCACTTTGTTTAAAAGAACCCATATCTTTGACAACGAACGATTCTCAAATAGATGAAGTGACACTTTGAATGATCCTTCACTCTGACAATATACAAAAATGCTCATCTCATTTAGGGATCTATCAAAAGCAGCTGTGATCCTTGAGACTTCAGTCTTGATAGCATTCATGTACATGTCATTGTTAGGATTTGAGATTTCCAGCTTGTCAAGAAGATGTAAGAACTGCCTATCATTGTTAGTGCATAGCTGAGGCATATCGAGTACTCTCCTAGCTTCATCCCACTTTCCACCAATCTTCAGTCTGACATCTCTTCTCCTTTCTTGAGCTTTAATGTCATGAAGACGTTGCTTTTGAAGAGTTTCTGTTCTTTGAATGTCTTTTCTCCTGTCAATGATCTGTGAGACCTTCTTAAGTTCAGCTTCTTTTCTTTGCATCTCTGACTGCTCTTTCTGAAATTCTTTCTCAAATCTAGGATCCACTGTATCTTCTTCTTCCCAATCTTCAAAATCACTTTCTTCTTCAGCTTCAAATAACCCATCTTTATCTTCCTGAACTGGTTCAGTGGGAATGTCAAAAATATCGAAGTCATCCTGTTCTCCACTGTAGTAGGCATCATCAGCCTTTCCTTTATTTCCAGCAGAAGTATCTTTTTCTTTCCCTTTGGAACTACTTCCTTTCTTCTCCCCCTTAGTTGAGGGATCCTCTACAGACTTTCCTTTGAAACCTCCACCACTTCCAGAGCCTGATCCTCCACCAGACGGTCCTTCAAAATAAGCTCTTTGATCTTCATTAGGGCAATGAGAATTCTTGATCATGTAATATAAGTGCTTCATGCCTTCATTTAGATGTTCCATGCCCGTCTCTATCTTTACAAATCTTGAGTTGTCCAGTGAATGATTCATCTCAACGAGGTCTTCAAGAGAAGTCATTCTTGTATGTAGGGAGCAGAAGTTGGATATGTCATCAGCTGATAAATTTGGAGTGTCCTGAATAGAATTGAGCTTTGGTATTACAGTAGTCTTTAAATCTGAGATGTCATTCCTTATGATTGCAAGCTGATTGTCGACAGAGGTGGAAGAAGAAGACCGTTCAACCACTTGTGCTTTAAATGCTTGAGCTTCAGCTTGACTTTTAGCAAGTTCTTCTTTCAGTGCAGCAATCTGAGCTAACAGGTTGACAGTATCAGTGTCTGTGTGTGCTCTCACCTGAAGTTCACTCGTATTTGGTTCACTCATCTCACGTGCATGTGTTTCTCTCAATATGATTGCTCGTGAGGAGTCTTCCAATTGCTGTTCTTGTGTACCTGCATTAAAAATCACCCTAGCCTCTTCAAGAGAGGTCAGTGGTGGTGCAATGGGAATTCGCGAGTCCCGATCCTCAGTCAATGCTATCAAATCTTTTGGAATAGATGTCTGAATTGCTTCAGGGATAGATTGACCGAGTTGCCCTCCACTTTCTCCAGATAAATCTGCGAGTGGAGAATCCCATAAGGGAGCCAGAGTTGTTGGATCTGGGAGGGGAGAAAATGACTCTATTAAAGATGGCGGAGAGTCAGATTTTCCCTCTGAAGCATGTGACTGCTCTTCTGCCGTAACTATGGCAGGCACTGTAACCGACTCGACGTGCACTCCTCGCTGGGTGTCCTGAGTATTATCTGGGGAAGTGTATGGTTCCATTGTGAGTAATGGAATTGTGCTTGACTCAGTACAGGATGCCATGGCCCGATGGCGAATTTCAATAGATGCATCCTGTTGAGAGAATGCCTCTAGAAACTGTTCATTGGCCATTTCAAAGTCCATGTCCTGTTGGGAGGACAAGGATGGGCTTTCAGATGCCTCAGAATAGGTTTTTCTTTTCTTAGGAGGAGGCAGAGCTGAGGGTTCACTCATATTTGACATTGTACTACTTCCTAGTAATCTTCTGGGTAACATTTTAGACAGTGGGGGAGAGGGTGAGATAGAATGAGACTCTGTGTTTGGCTCTATGACCTGGGATTGAAGCTGTGGTTCTACAACTTCATGGTCAGCCCTATCAACCACTGAGGGTCTGTTAACAGAAGTAGGAAGAGAGTGAGAGTGAGAGTGAGGAGTTACTACCTGTAATGGAAGAGCCTGGGTGGCTTGAACCACTGGAGGTTGAGATTGCTGTTCATGGCCGGGAAGATTAAAAATAGGCAAGGGAATATAATTGGCCATGAAAGCAGATACAAGTACTGGTACTTGCATAAATTTGAAGGTTGTGTCTTGGCGAGTGTAAATCTTTTTGCTAACTGGTGGGGGTTCGGTTACAGCAGAGTTAGCAAAAAGTGCTTTGTGTTCAGGGGTGAGTAGATGATCTGCTATAAGCATAAGAAAACGAGCATAGTAACATGATACCCTACGATTTGTAGAATGATCACGTAAAGCAGAAGTTAGACGTCTCAAGAGAATGGGAAAAAGTAGTTTGCCAAAATTGATCCTTTGATTGAAAACAACCGCAAGACCAATATACTGCAGGGTGGAAGTAATGTTATGAAAATTAGATTTTGTGCAGTTGGCAAACACTTTGGAAAGTGTATCGAAGAATATATCCCATTCAGACACCAAATTTGATTTAGAAAGTTTGGTTAAATTGATCACCCCCTGATAGTGAATGGCATTGAAAAAATTTGTGATATCATTTTCAGAGGGTAAATTACAGAAATTGTCTAGTGGAAAATTTAAAGCACGATTGACGACTGTTTCATCAACTACATACTGTGTGTTTGCGATGGTGAATGAAAAAGATTTTGAATCATCGGCCACAGTAGAAGTTGTGCAAATCAGTCTAAGTAGATCGACGTTTAAAATCACATTTGATTTAATAGCAGAGCTAACAATCGAATGATCATTTAAAAATCTAATCCAAGGCTTAAATTTTTCAACATCACATTTTTCCGGATTGAAATAACCAACTTGATTATGCGCGACAATTTGGAAATAGAGAGCCATTTTTTTATAAAATAATAATAAGACACAAGCTTTTCAGAATTTTAAGAATAATATTAAGAAAATTCGAATTAATTAAATTAATTTAATAATTCGAATTAAATTAATTATAATCGAAAAATTTAGACAGAAATGTATCTCGTTAAAATTCTTAAATCACTCACACAGTTTTGACACACCAAAAGACACAAATAAGAAATTAAAATTAAAATTGAATTTGAAGGGGCAAACTGATTTTAATTTGATTTTGGCGTTTTTTATAATAACTTTTATTTTTAAGAAAATTTCAGCAGCACCTCTTTATGTATATACTTGTATGTATATATCACAAAGTGATGATTTAGTGTGCTGAGTAAAAACTCGAGCAAGAAATAATTGGATTGATGGTTTTGTTCTTGTTCGAGGAGAGAGAAGAGAGTAAAAGAGAGTAAAAAAAACTGTTCAAATTTTTGAGAAATGAAACTGCTGTGATGGTTTAAAACAATACACAACACACGCTTATATATGACAGCTGGTATGACAATCCGGGATTGTCATACCGATTGTCATACCAGGCAAAAAGAAGGGAATGAAACAAATAAACTAAGTATTAAAAATATAACTGGTATGACAATCTGATAGTCATACCGATTGTCATACCAGTACAAAATAAAACAATATTATTCTGATATTAATTTTATTACTGGCATGACAATCAATAGTCATACCGATTGTCTTGCCAGTTATAAAATTAATCTGATTTTAAAATAAGCAGTCATTATTTACTAAAATGACTTTCAGCAAGACAATTTCAATTGTCTTGCCGATTGTCATTCTAGAATAAGATAAAATAAGCATAACAGATTTATATTTTCATGTTTACTGAAATGATTTTCAGCAAGACAATTTTAATTGTCTTGCCGATTGTCTTTGCAATAGAAAAACAAAATGAATATGTACAGACTTCTAATTAAGTACTGAAACCACATTTCAAAATAGTAAAACTGAAATAAAAACTTATAATTTTTACAGAAACAAAGATAATATATCAGAATTAATTATTTTTATTCCAAAAATAGATTTCTGTTGAATTTTAGCAAATAAAATTCATAGAAAAATATTTTTAGAGGAAATAAAATATTCTGAGATATTTTAAATTAACAAGTAGAGTAAATAACATAGATAAGATAATATATATTACATAGAAATAAGCAAGAAATATGATAAAATGATAAAATAAATTTGCAAATGAATTTTTCATTTATGAAAAATTCATTTGTAAATTCATTCAAGAACAGATTCCAGATATTAATTAAATTAATCACAAAAACTATTTAACATGCCCAATTTACCAACTAATCTGGTAAATGTGGATTCGTCAAGTGGTTTAGTGAAAATATCTGCTATTTGTTCTTCTGTTGGAACAAAAAATAGTTCAACAGTACCATTCATGACGTGCTCTCTAATAAAATGATACCTGATGTCAATGTGCTTTGTCCTCGAGTGCTGCACAGGGTTGTTGGTGATGGCTATTGCACTTGTGTTGTCACATAAAATAGGAATCTTGTTCAATACAGAGCCATAGTCTCGTAGTTGGTTCCTAATCCACAAGATCTGAGCACAGCAGCTTCCAGCAGCAATATATTCAGCCTCGGCCGTTGAGTTGGAAACTGTTTGCTGTTTCTTGCTGTACCATGAGACTAGCCTGCTTCCTAAGAATTGACAACTTCCTGAGGTGCTTTTCCTATCAACAACACTTCCTGCATAATCTGAATCTGTATATCCGACAAGGTTAAAACCAGATTCTTTAGGGTACCAAATACCTAGATTTGGTGTTCCCTTAAGATATCTTAAGATTCATTTAACAGCAACGAGATGAATATCTCTAGGATCCGCTTGGAACCTTGCACATAGGCATGTAGCATACATAATATCTGGTCTACTTGCAGTAAGATAGAGTAACGAGCCAATCATACCTCTGTAGCTTGTGACATCTACCTTAATGGAGTTTTCACATGGTCCAAGCTTGACAGCTGTAGTTGATGGAGTCCTTGCTGATGCAGAATCCTCTAGATTGTATTTTTTGAGGAGTTCCTTGAGATACTTGGATTGACAAATAAATGTTCCATCTAACCTTTGATTTACTTGTAATCCAAGAAAGAACTTCAGCTCTCCCATCATGCTCATTTCAAACTTGCTGTGCATTAACTTAGCAAATCTCTTACAGAGATTATCATTAGTAGACCCAAATATTATATCATCCACATAGACTTGGACTAATATAGTATCATTCTTATGTTTTTTAGAAAAGAGAGTTTTGTCTATGACACCTCTAATAAAGCTATTTTCAATAAGAAATTCAGAGAGAGTGTCATACCATTTTCTTGGTGACTGTTTTAGCCCATAGATAGCCTTGAAAAGAAAGAAGACAAAATCCATATGATCTGGATCTTCAAAACCAGGAGGTTGCTCTACATATACCTCTTCGTCCAGCTTTCCATTCAGAAAGGCGCTCTTGACATCCATTTGATAAACTTTAAAGTTTGAAAATGCTGCGAATGCCAGAAATATCCTGATGGCCTCAAGTCTAGCCACTGGAGCATAGGTTTCATCATAATCAATACCTTCAGCTTGAGAATACCCTTTAGCTACCAGTCTTGCCTTGTTTCTTGTAACCACACCATCTTCATCTAGTTTATTCCTGAATACCCACCTTGTACCAACAGTTTTCTTGTGTACAGGCCTAGGTACCAGTTTCCAGACTTGTTGACTTTCAAACTGATTGAGTTCATCTTGCATATCAATCACCCAATCTGGATCAGTTAGTGCTTCTTCAATTTTCTTAGGTTCCATCTCAGAAAGAAATCCTGAGAACAGACACTCATTTTGAGTAGCACGTCTAGTTCTGACTCCAACATCTGGATCACCAATAATCAACTCAAAAGGGTGAGCTTTATTCCAGACTGTCTGTCTTGGAAGATTTGATCTTGATGATTCGCCTTGAAATTCATTGTGATGTTGTGTCCTACTAGATGATCCTTCAGCATCTCCCCCTGAGTTGTTGCCATGTTGACTTGAAGATTCTCTGTCAGTAGCAGTGGTATCTCCATTGTTTCCAGAGTTTCCATCACTATTACCTTGAGTATTATCAGGATTAACAGGTTCTTCAACAGCAACAACCTCAGGTTCTTGACTATGTTCTGACTCTGAATCTGACGTATCATCAAACTTCAGTTTCTCAGAAGGATCTTCAGTTTGGATACTAGAGAGTTTAGTGTCATCAAATGTAACATTAACACTTTCAGTTACTTTGTGTTGATCAATGATATACACTCTATATGATCTTCTTCCATATCCAACAAAAATACCCTCATATGCCTTTGCCTCGAACTTACCACGACGATCATCTCCATCCTTGAGCACGAAGCATCTGGCACCAAATACATGAAAGTATTTGATAGAAGGTTTCTGTTCATTCAAAATCTCATAAGGAGTTTTCATGAAGTCTTTGTTGATTAGAGTTCGATTCTGAGTATAACATGCAGTATTGACAGCTTCAGCCCAAAAGTACATTGGAAGACCTGATTCATTTAACATCGTTCTTGCAGCTTCAATCAATGTACGATTCTTCCTTTCTACCACTCCATTTTGCTGAGGGGTTCTAAGAGCTGAAAATTGTCTGGTGATCCCTTTGTCTGTACAGAATCCATTTAGAAGTGCATTCTTGAATTCTGTTCCATTATCTGACCTTATTGCTCTAACAGGGACGTTAGAATCTAACTCAATCATCTTGATATGATCAATCACAACTTGTGATGTTTCATCCTTAGAGTGAAGAAATAAAACCCACGTATACTTGGAATAGTCATCAACTATCACAAGACAGTAACACTTCTTTGACATAGAAAGGATATTAACTGGACCAAATAAATCCATGTGCAATAATTGCAGAACACCAGTTATGGAAGATGTGTCAGTGCCTTTGTGACTTGCTTTCTTTGACTTTCCTTTCTGGCAAGCCTCACATAGTCCTTCTGGAGAGAATTCCAGCTGAGGCAGACCTCTTACCAATTCTCTTTTGACAAGAGAATTCATTGTCTTGAAATTGAGATGGGAAAGTTTCTTGTGCCATAGCCAACTCTCATTTGACGATGCTTTTGCATAGAAACAATTGACTTCAAGATTGCTTCCAGAGTTCATGTCAGCTACGAACAGATTTCCTTTCCGTATTCCCATTAAGGAGGGTTTTTCACTTTTCTTGTGCAGAATCTGACACTTCAGCTTGTCGAATAAAACATTGTAGCCGTTGTCACAGAACTGACTAATGCTAAGCAGATTGTGTTCAAGTCCTTGCACAAGATATACATTTTCAATGATAACATTTCCAGCTTGCAAACAGCCATATCCCTCCGTTAAACCTTTGCTGTTATCTCCAAAGGTAACCACTGGGCCAGCTTTCTCAACCACATTTGATAGCAGGGCTCTATCTCCGGTCATATGTCTTGACGATCCACTGTCAAGAATCCACACTACCGGTTGTACCTGTTTAATGCCCTGCAATACAAATGGATTAGAACTTCTTCGGAACCCAAGCTTGGCTGGGTCCGGCATACTTGTAAAATTGGCCTTTATCAGGCAAAACAACATTCTTAATTTCACTATTCTCAACATTCTCAATGACTGAACATTTGACCTTTAAAACAGCCTTATCAGATTTATGTTTAGGCTTAGGCACAAATGTCTCCTTTCTAGCTTTAGGAGGACTAGCAGTCTTAGACCTATCATGCTTTCTATTATTCACATGCTGACGAGGAGTAGTCTTATCATTAGAAGCATGCTTACCATTAAAATAAGCAAACAACAGATTAAAAGCACAAGACATACAATCAGGAACACCACATGCTTTATGAGAAGGATTAACAATAGGCAACTTATGCATGGTAGACATGGCATTTGTGCTATCCAACTCATGTGTGTCTGAGTTAGTCTCAGTTGCTTTCACAACCTTGACTGGAACTTTTGACACACTTGACTTGGAGACAGTTTTCCCATTAGCATTATCTTCAGCACGGATTTCTTCTTGAATAATAAAAGAGGTCTCATCAAATGGTTCAGCAATTGATTCCTTATAGAGGGGTTCATCAACACCCTTAAGCACATGTGGTACTTCCCTGCCTTTAGCACATACATGAGGAGGGGAGTTTATGCCTAATTTTCCAATAGCAGCATTGTAATCATAACCTATTCCATGTGTTTGATTAACAGCTTGCTTATTGTAAAACTCTTTGGACTTCGAACAAGAATTAAAGTAAGCTTTAACCTTAGCCTCAAGACCGGTGATCTTGTCTTTGAGAATAGTTTCGAGTTGTCTATAACAGTCAACTCTATTCTCTAGAAAAGATACTTGGTCTTTAAGTTTATCTTGATTAATGTGCACAAGTCTTAATTCATTGACCTCTTTCTCAAGGTCTTTGATTTGTTGATTTAACAATTCATTATCACGACGAGCACAATCTAAGTTACCTCTTAGATGATAAACCATTTCAGCATCAGAAAGTTTTACCTCTTTTCTTGACGATGAGGTGCTTGCATCACTAGCCATGAGAGCAAGATTCCCAACTTCTTCATCTTCACTGTCAGTATCATCCCAACTTCTTCCCTTTGCCAGGTACGCCCTTTCAGATTTACTCTTCTGATTAGAATCATAAGAGTTCTTCCTTGCTTGTTTTGGCTTCCTGCATTCTGTGGCAAAGTGTCCCAACTCATTACAGTTGAAGCATCGAATGGTGCTCCGATCAACCATCCCTGTTTTATACCCACCACTGCTGGTGTTAGAGGATGAAGATCCACCTTTCTGGAATCTGTTGTAGTTGGACTTGTACTTGAACTTGGGATTCCTTTTGAATCTGACATTTGAGAATCTCTTGACAATCAGGGCCATTGACTCATCCTCCAATTGCTCCAGTTCTTCCAAGGAATAATAATCATCTCCTGATTGATCTGTAGTAGGTGAATCAAATTCTGATACTATCACATTATCTTCAGCCTTGGAAGACTGTACCATTCTATCTGACTGTTGAGATTGTTGTTGATATAGTGGTTGTTGTTGTTGTTCATCAGCTACCAGAGCAGTAGACGTGCTGACCACTCTTCCTTTCCCGTAAACTTCCTTCTGCTGAATCTGCTCCAACTCATAAGTCTTTAACACACCATAGAGCCTTTCCAAAGAAATCTCACTCAGATCTCTTGCTTCTCTTATGGCAGTGATTCTATGTTCGAGATGAGTTGGCAGTGTTAAAAGGAACTTTTTATTGACCTCCCTGATGGAATAGTATTTACCATTAATGTTCAGGTTGTTGATCAATGCATTGTACCTCTCAAACACTTCAGTGATTCCTTCTCCTGGATTGGATTTAAAGTATTCATACTCAGAGGTTAGGATTTCTAGTTTGTTCTCCCTAACTTCCTCTGTGCCTTCATTAATAATCTCAATAGTTTCCCAGATATGTTTAGAATCTTTACAATTCATCACATGTCTGTTCATTAGGGGATTAAGGGAATCTACTAAGATTAATTGAAGGCTAGCATCCAGGGAAGCTTCTTCTATTTCAGCAGGAGAGAAGTCCTCAGGATCCTTCACATAAGTTCTCGCTTTGGTGATCACCACATCATTCTCTATTACCTCTGGTTCAATAACCATAGGAATTTTTGGACCCTTCTTCAACACTTGCAAATATTTGGGATTAGCAACCTGTAAAAACAGTAGCATCTTCTTCTTCCACATCACATAATTTTCTTTATCGAAAAGTGGAATTTTAACGGTTCCAACTTTTTGTGTAGTCATTATGAATTTTTGAGTGAATAAAAATTCAAGAAGTGAAAGAAACACAAAAGTCTAGGATCTTGATTTGTACGTTAATCAGAAGGCTCTGATACCAATTGTTAGGTCCCAATTTGTTTGTAGAAGGGGGGGTTGAATGCAAACAATACCGTTTCGTCGAATAAAATGCGGAATAAAATTGTGAAACAAAATTCAAGTTAAATAAAACTTTTATTAAACTTGAAAGGTGTTACAACTACGGTATCGGTTACAAGGGATTAATCTCAAATCAATTATTACAAATTTAGAATAAATTCGACATGAACTTTTTCTATTTTTGTAATTAAAAGATCAAATGCTAAAAGCGATTTGAGATTAAGTTCTAGGGATTTTAATCCGCTAGATAGATATACAAGAACAAGATAAGTAATTCTAGTGGTTTGGATTTAACATTAACAAACTAGAATATTTGATCTTGAATAAGCAGATGGATGATGAAATATTTTTCTTTTGTTCTCTGCTGTGTTCTCTTGTTCTGTATGATTGATTGATGATTTTGAATTGCTGCTTCTGCTTCTATTTAACAATCCAACCGAGAGAAAAAGAACTGGAATGACAATCCTTTTTAGCTTGAAAGACTTTCGGTGAGACAATCTATTAGAGCTAGCAAGACAATTAAAATGAACTAGCAAGACTTTCGGTATGACTATTGATTGTCATACCGATTGTCATATTAGTTCAAATGAAATTGTTTTACTGAATTAATAATTGATTTTAATCTAAATAATAATTCTATCAATACAATCAACTGAATTAGCATGACATTCGGTATGACTATCAATTGTCATACCGATTGTCATACTAGTACAATCAGTTGTCTTATTTAGAATTATCACAGATTTTAATCAATTAACATTCTGAAAATCCTTAATATTAATTCTAAATTAATTAATCAATTTAATTCAATTAATCAATAAATTATTCCTTGCAGATATAATTTATTTTCTTAACTAAATTATATGACTTAATTAATTAATAGAGAATTAATACTAACCCTGAGCAGCATCCATTCTTCTGACAATCTTCTGAAAGTCACTGAGACTTATGAATTAATTCCGTCACTTCAATGCTGACACTCGATGTACTGTCTGGTTCATGAGTGACTAACTTTTGTGACGTTTGTTCATGTCTTGACTTTGTTGTTCTGATTGAATCCTTGTAATAAATGATACCTTGACGAGATCTCTGTCACTTGATTAAATCCACGATCTTGATTTATATCACTGAGGCATGATCAAATTCTTGAACTTCTTCCAGTGAATCTTCAAGTCTGCAGATGAACAATGTTTCTTTATTCTTTGACAGATGTTACTTTGTGAGATCTCTCTGATGCTTGATCCACTATTTACTTATTACATTCTTATTTGAGTTGAGTTAAATACTCGAATAAACGAGTAGGCTATGACATATGCCTTTCAGATAGTACCAGATGTCAGCATTACGGTGGAATTGCGAGTAAATAATATACAATAGTAACTGGAACTTCGTCGACTAATAAGTGTGAGCAGAATCCAAGGAAGAATAGAAGATGTACTAACATGGAGAGACCCTTATATGGGCATTCCTTTAAATGGATATTTCATTACCGAATCAAGAGAATAGAAAGTAACTTATATAGTAATGACGACCAAATAATTGATTTTTAAAATTTAAAATGAGATTTCGGAGAAGATTTTCTTAATCAACTTTCAGAAGATTTTTGTATGAAATGAGTTTTTCAATTTGGTTGTCGAATTACTATTTATGTTCTTGTTATTATAAATAGAAAATGACCTAAAGAGAAGAATGGTTATAGACTCAGTATTGTTAATCTGGAGGACCAAGTAGACCCACTGTAATATCCGGGATATATCGTGTAATTATTTTTGCTATTATATAATTATTATGTGTGTTCAGTATCTATTCTGTGAGTTAATTGTTAAGTGTTATCTGTACTTGAATATTCAAAAATAATATTAATTGAGTATTTTAATTTTTATATGTTCAAAATAAAATATAGATAATTGTCATATCTTCCTAATTATATTTATGTTGGTTTATGGATTTATAAGAATCATATGAAATTTCTAAAATCTTTTTCCAGGTAATTAAAATCTATTTTATAAAAACGGGAACCAACCGACGTCAACCGTTGTTACATTTTTGGAACCCGAAACTCTTTCGAAAACTCCTTCCTAACCTAATTGTAATATTCCGAGCATTTTCCATGTTTCGACTTTTTCGATCCGGCGTACGGTTTGTCCTGCGCGGGTCCCGGCACAATATTTTCGATACAATATTCATTTTGGTAAATCAATAAAACCCGTATTTTTGATAAACGATAGATTTTTATTAAACTATCCCAATTATCACTTCGTAATACGTGTAACCAGGCGCTGAGACCAAGACCGCAGTACAAATTGTACTGATTTGGATAATTATCCCGAAAACCGATACCGTTTAGATCAGTTTTTATAAATAAACGTACCGTTTTATATCCGGAATGATCCAACGGGATACTAATTCTCCGTAATTATAAATAGCCTTTTACGGTATTTTATTTCGTATCAAAATCATTTGCAGATAGTTAATTCTATAATTTTCAGAGAAAAACCCTAATTACATAAACTGTTCTAAGAATCAAACAACAAAATGAAGGCGTTACCGATCTCTGTTTTCAAAGCTTGAGTAACCAAAACGAAGGATTTGAAGTGTTCTATCAGATTCTGAGCTTTGTTTCACTACAGAAATCAAGGTTATTTTTCTAAAAATTTATTTATTTTCGAATTTATTTTATTAAAAATATGAATTTTTGTTCGGATGATTGTTTGTATGATTTGATGATTTCATGTTGTAGAGCTTGTTTTCCTGATGATTTTCATATGTCATACGTCTGATTTGGAGTTCAATAACATGCTCAAAAGTGGGTTTAATTTTCGAATTTCAAAATTAGGGTTTATAACCCGTATGAATGTTTTCAATTGAAATTTGGGGGGTTTTGATTCAGGGATTATTAGCTGTTGATTTATAGTGGGTTGTGTTCCTTATGAAATTTGCAATCCAGTCGTATAAGTTTCATGAATCAACGAGGTCTGTAGAGAAGGGAGTTGTGTTTTGAAATTTTCCGAAGTTCGCCGGAAACTTGAAAACTTCACGGCCAAATTCCGGCCAACTCAGGGATTGTTGGGTTGTTTTGATTGCATGATTGTATTCCTGGTAATTTGTAGATGTGATCTGGAGCTTGTGGTAAGGTGAGGAGGTCGGAATCGTGTTCTCCGGCGAACCCGACTGTTTTCCGGCGAAGGGCTGGAAAATTACAGTTTAGTACCCCAACTTTTGAAAACGATGAAGTTCAGTCCCTGAACTTTCCAGAGTTTGCAAAAGTTGGCTTCTTGTTTTAAAAATGTTTAAAAATCATATTTCCTATTTATTTTTATTATAAAAATTCATTTTTAATTTCTGAAAATTCTAAAAATTAGTATTTTAATTCTGAAAATTATTTTTAATTCCAAAATAAATCTAAATTAATTAGTTAATTAATTTCAGTTAATTTCTAATTGATTAATTGGTCAATTAATTCGAAAATTAATTGATTAATTGATTTAATTAATTATTAATTGATTTTAATTAATTATTTAATTAGATTTAATTATTTAAAAATGATTTAAAAATTCCGAAAAATAGTTTCGAGCTTTAAAATATTATTCTAAATTATTTCCAAGGCTCGATAATTAGTATAAAATTGTTTCGGAGCCAGAATTGGCCAACCGAACCCTGTTTATTATTCCAAAATTGATCCAACGACCCGTTTTAATTCTGAAAAATGTTTTAAAAAATCATTTTAAATACCCGAAAGCCTATTTATGACCCGAGACTTCTTTATAAATGACATATCATTGATTACGTGATGTATTATGTGCTATACGTGACTTGTTGATTGACTATCGGTCTATATATTCGGTGTTTACTTGATTATTGCATAACTTTCAATCCGTTAATCGGATTTGGGTAAAACGAAGGGTAGATAGAAGTATGTGTTGAATAGAATTCTATGAGTCAATTATTGATAGATGCTTATGGTATATGAGCAGAAGAGGCAAGGCGTAGGAAAGGGAAACAGGTAGTTGAGGAGTAAAACGGTTGTGATTGGAAGCGAGTGCACTGTAGTAAGCTAATACCAGGTAAGTGTTCTGAACTTTCTCGAGATATTATAGTACTTGATAATCCTGTGATATTGCAAGTGCTTTGAAGCACAGAAACCTAAATCCTGATTTCAGTTATTGTTCTTGAGCCATGAATCATATTCTTTCTAATCCATTGATTATTGTATACCCAAACAAGAACCACAAATCTACGATACTACTCCACAAATACATACAAACTAAATACCAAACACTGAAATGAACTATTATATACTCAACCCGTGGTATCTTATACTTTGAAAGACCAAATCCTTGAAACCTTGAAACGTTGATTCCTTTGTTATCCAATTCTTTCATTACCCAGCATCCAAGCTTTGGAATTATCTTATTGATCCTTACAAGGATTGAAACCCTTTCATTGTTAAACACTCATTATTGTTAATGATTCTGGTTATTGTTTATTATTGCTTATTCTGTTATTATATTAGAATTGGATTGTTTTTATAAATTGTGGACCAGATTCGTGGTCAGACCATATAATGGTCAAGTTAGGCCAATGTGTGCCTTGGATCCAGTAGTTAGAGCAATGCTGTGTGCCTTGCTCGGGGTTAGTGCGTGATTGATCAGCAGCCTAACCTTGGTTTTTAAATTAAAAGTATAATATCCAATTCTAAATCATAATCCAATGTTCACTTGATATCATAATCATATTCACCTGATGATCATTATTCTCAGTTTTGTCATTATGACTTGCTGAGCTAGTTAGCTCATTTGTGCTATGTTGTTTATATTCTTTCCAGTTAAAAGGAACCAGTTGGTAAAGAGGATCCCAAGTCCAGCGCGAGAGCTAGGGGTTCAGGTTGAGAAAGCTGAGCTAGTAGGCTTCTTTTGGGATAATTTAAGTTTGTAAAAGTTTGTAATAATGTTTAATACTCAGTTTGAGTTTAAATAGTTGGGATTTAATTGGTATGTAATATATTAGTGTGTGTGGCTTGTGTGCATACTTTAACCTGTTGCGGTCCGTGATGGTTGGTAAGTAGGGTCACTGCATATATTATTATTATTTTTATTATTGTTATAAACAGGTTATAATTAAGGTGTGTGTGTGGACCCCAAACTTCTGACCCGGGTTTGGAGGGCGCCACACCCACTAGTAAGAAGAAAGTTTAAAGTTTTTGTGAAAGACGAGAGTAATCATTGTTTAAATAATACCATCAATTGAATGAATATGTTAAAACATTATTTACCCAGTTCATGAAATTGCTAATATTTAACAAGATTCATAATTTGAACGGACAGCGGATGACTGGAGGAAATGGAAGAATCTTCCAGATAGTTGGAGAATAATAGAATTTCTATCGACGGAATTGAGACATTGCAGAATCAACTGTTACCTTACGTGGTATAAAGGTAATTGGAAGTAATAATTATAAATTTTGTAGGAACGCGATTACGATCAAATCATTAAAGCATTTAATGTGGAGGCATTTCCAGACGACATTTTGAAGATATAGTGTGACTTAAATTGTGAATCTCTCATTCGACTGGGTTCTGAAGGCAGATGTAGGCGAAGCATGGAAGGTGATCAACACTGATATTTTTTCTTCTAATACGATAGTATATGTTCTTCTTGATTCTTGAATTCGTATAAGTTTCTTCGGTAGATAAATCATATGTGGTGAAGACGAAAGAAAATTGTTGTATTCCTTCTGAATTGTTTCTCTCCTCAAATCACTGATTTCTGATGGAGACAAACAGTGTTGTGGTATGACGCTTTCTCGAAATGATGAAGAGTCGGGTGGGACGCCACCTAATCATGTGTTGTATGCCATATAGTATGAAAGACTGGCCATCTTGAATACGAATATGGTTGTCTCATTCATATCTAAATCTTCACTCATTCTTCTTCCTTCAATTTATTGAATTACAAAAATTCTCCCAATCGTTTGTGGTATTGTTATTCCTTATTCAGTTTTCAATCAAAATCATATTCGGAAACTCTCCTTTTGCGTGAAGCCTATTCTCTGACGATTTCAAAAGAAATGAAATAGTGTGATACGTGGAATCATACAACGAACATAGATACGACTGCAAATCGATAAATGGTGGACATCTGCGAGCAAGGAAAATGGATGCACCGATAAATGTGGACATGGCGAAGATATCAAGTCAGACAGTTGTTCTTGCTACACGGATCTCATCAGTACGGTAGATTATGTTAACACGATGCACTTCAAATTGGAAGATTTCGATGAGGAATGAATTGTTAGTGAACCGTAATAATTAGATCAATTATAAAATAAGGAAGTAAGTTGTGTACGTCAGATGGAGCAAACGAGTATTGGGACGACGATCAAAGATCAAGGAAATTCTGAACAATGACTCAGACATGCAATTACTACGTGAAACATCCCTTCGTCGTGGGAAGATATTTGTCGTGAAGATTTAATATGGAAAAAATCTTAAATATAATCGAACTGTGAACGTGCTCTTCAAGAAATCGTGAAGTTCTCTAACTTGCGTAAATAAGTGATGATGAATTCAATGCTCATACTCGGGTCAGTGACGAAAGTTTGATGCGGAACCATAAGTGGGGATGAAGTAATGGTGACTCGACGGTGAAACATTTTAAGAAATAATGACATAACGATTAAGTTTCTACCAGATTGCGACGATAGTAATGAAAACCGTGCATGGTTATTAAAAGATAAACAGATTAGTTAATGAAGTTGAATGCGTATTGTCTAAGATAGATGACTGTTGTGATTTGTGGAAGGATGCGGCATAATTCTTAAAAGTAACTATACACAATTAGTAACGACAATAAATAAGTTAAAATACTCGCGAAATAAAATTTTGAGACACGAGATAAATTTTAAAGTTTACTAATAAAATTTTGTAATATTCTGAAAGAACTGGAAAGAGAGTGGTCATACTAATCCTTGTTGATTTAAGACCTTAAGTCTCGTTTCAAAAGATATATGTTATGCCAGTTAATCATACCTATACTAATCAGAATAATATAGTCTGAGCTATGGTGGATGGATGAATTTGGTTGATGGAAATGGGTGGATGTGATTGTAGATGATTTGGTATATTGATGGTGTCGGTTTGAGTCCGACTGGTAATCGATGGTATAGGGGAGGTGGTGCCCAAATTTTCAGAAATTACCCTACATGTGAGGAGAAAGGAGTATATTCTCACTCCCAGTTGTACTCCAAATGGTTGTGATTTCGGTGCTTGAGAAAGAATGTTATGATCGAACTGACTTTATGTAATTGGTTTTTGATTCTAGTTAGCTAGTCTTTACTTGGTTTAAGTGATCGTTTAAAAGAGTTAATGAGAATGAAGAACTAAATAAGAAAAGAAGTGGAATCAAAAGGATGATAAAGAAATGTTATGAACATCAGATATACCAGAACTAATAGGGGAATGAAGTAAAACACCGATAATTGAAGACGAGAATTTCTTTCAAAGGATGCGCGTAAGCAGGGAAGATCAAACAACAGTAGTCGTGGCAAACTACTAGAGGAGAACGATACAATGAATCTCATATCGAAACTCTCCATAACTAAAGTGAAGCACCGAAGATTCTAACGAATGATTTACCAAGGTTACCTTCAGAAATGAGGTAAGAATTTTCATCAGTTACTGTACGAGTCGAGTTGGTGTCAAAAGCCCTGTATCGTATAACCCAGTAGAAATGAGATATTGAGTGAAGGAAAACTTTAGAAATGTGGAATGCAAGAATAATAAAATAAAGAAGTACTTCACGCTATACACAAAGGTGATCATAGGGAAAAGAGAAGGGAGGTATGAAGTCACTCATCAGTTATCAGAAATTGCAAGTCTGAAGATTAAATGAATGTAAGGTATAAGGAGTAATGGGATAGTGTGATTGTATTTATTAATAACATCCTCGCCCATTCAAGAATTAAGGAAGACCAAGTTGAACACTTAGAGATATGCATGTGAGGGGAAAAAGGTTAGCAACTGCGTTCTAAGCTACAAAGGTATGAACTCTGGTTATAATTACTTATGAGCAACGGAAGTATGGTTAATTACTAACCAAGCAAGATCCATACAGAGACATATGTCTTGAGTAGAAAAGAAATAGTAAGCATCACTAAGATTGCTGGAGAGTGGATTAAGGAATTGTAAAAGTTAGAAATTAAGAACAGGTTTTGATCCGACTTCTGGATTATACTGATACTTATTTTGTTGTTAGATATCAAATGTGGTATTAATATAGATGATTGATGTTGACTTCAGTATGGAATGTTGTGAGCATCAAATTTCATATTGATATCTAATCTGATATGACAACAAAATTGGTATTAGTACCAAGAGTTCGGTTTTGAATAAAGTTATGGTTCATTCTATTCCAAATTAATATTCCTTTTAAAGAGTAAAAGATTTCGCTTGATGAATATACTTGTTAGTAATTGAAAAGAAATTGAAAAATACTACAAAGTGATTAGTTAAGCGCAAATGTCGAGATTTTCTTTTAATTTTTAGTTTTGAATAAATTTAGAACATTTTGAAGCATCAGACGCCATGAGCTTAGTATATCGGGCGCAGATGGATTGAAAGTACAAGAGACCAACCAAAGATTTTTGAATACGATTGAAAGCAATCATAGGCTAGACTAACCAAACAGAAGGAGACACGAGAAGAGAAGTAGAACAGTCAAGGAAAATGGAAGATGCATAAACACAAATTAGTAAAATTAGAAAGAAAGGCAGATTAGTATAAATTAAGTTGGTCCATCGAGACAATAAGATAGATATAGCGGTTACGAATGGGTTGACCCTGTTGTTACAGGCATCACGAGTTCATAAGACGTTCAAATATATATGACTAAGAAGGGTAATTTAGCTCACTACGTATAAAATGAAGGTTGATTCAGGTTACGTGAGTAACTGACAAATTTAATATCGGTAAGAGACCGTTGAGTTGTGATTAAAGTGATGAGACCCGAAGAATTATAGGGAAAGATACTTGGAAAATATCATAGTCAACGTCAGAAAGAAAATAGTCCCTCGTCTCAGTGCATCATTTACAAATGAAAAAAAAAGATTATAGGAACGGTTAAAAAACCTCTAATGTGATGGGAAGTGATTACAAATTAGGTTATTTGAACGAAGAAATATATGAGGACGAGGTTCAACACCGAGTAACAGTTGGAAACGCACATAAGCATGAGTTACTAGAATTAGAAAGAAAAAAGAGAATTAAGATGTGTTCTCTTGGTCCCTCCTACATAGTGAAATAGACAGGATAAATAGAAGAGAGTTGGATTCACCGCTACCTGTATAGCGAATTCATAGGGCGTGTATATGTATATATTTAGAGGAAGTAAGTTAGCTCCATTATATATAGGAGATGGAGAGTTGAATTGAGTTACGAAAGCACCAAATAGAATATGATGTTAGCGAGAGACTATTAAGGAAAGATTGATATTATATGTTAAAGTTATAAAAAAAAATTATGAGGTTGAGAGATTAACCTGAGAAAATGAAAGTTATATACTTGAAAGGTATTAGTATTATTCCTTAGCGTGATTCTGAGGACATAATCCTTTTAATGGGGGAAGGATGTAACATCCGGGAAATATCGTGTAATTATTTATATCAATATATGATTATTATGTGAATATTATATGAATTTTTGGTGAATTATCTGATGTTTGATAATGATATTTGGATGTTTGTATGTAATAAAATGTGAGTATGTTAATTTTAATATGTCTAGAATAAAATATAGATAATTAAGGTATTTTTCTGGTAATTTTTGGAGTATTAGATGATTTTATAATGATTTATGAAAATAATTATAAAATTATTTTATAAAGCCGAGAATCGTCTGACATCAACCGTTTTTATGTTTTTATAACCCGAAACTCTTCCGAAAACTTCTTCCTAACCTAATATGGTAATTTCGGACATTTTCCGTGTTTTGACTTTTTCGATCCGAATTACCGTTTGACCCGTGCGCGGCCTAGCGGAAAATTTTCGATACGACAATCATTTCGGTAAATCAACGAAACCCGTATTTTCAAAAGACGAGATATTATTACATTATATTCGTACATAGTGTTTTATAAAAAGCCCGGTTGGGATAATTATCCAAAACTGATATCAAATCGGAACGTTATTACAGTTACTTAGCGACTAAGCAACTAATTTAACGATCCAGAACGAACCAATATTCCATAAATATAAATAGCATATTTTCTATTTATTTTATTCGTTTATTCATTTATAACCAGTAAAAATATAGTAATTACAGAGAAAAACCCTTAAAACGATATGTACCCGAGAATCAAACGCACGAACGAGGACGTTACCGAACTCCGATTCAAGCGTGCAACATATTAAAACGAAGCTCTCGAAAAACTCTACCTTAATCCACCATCTGTTTTTGCCCAGAATTCAAGGTATTTTTCTGATTTAATTATTTAAATTCGAATTATTTATGAATTAAAATAGGAATTTTTGTTCTTGATGTTGTTTGTATGATTTGATGCCATAATCATGTAGATAATTTTCTCATGATCAATTTGGTATATTATATGTCAAAAACCGAGTTCAATAACATGTCCAAATGATGGTTTGATTCTCGAATTTGTAAATTAGGGTTTATGAACTATGAATGTTCTTAATTGATTTTTAGGTGTTTCTTTGTTAAGGGTTATTAGATCGAATTGATTACACCAACTTGTAGATCGTCCAAAAACAAGTCGATTGGTATATATGTGGTTAACAGAGGGTTCCTGGAAGGTGTTCGCCGGAAAAACGAACGTGACGGCGTCGGAAAATTCGACGAGATTTTCCGGCCAAACCACGTATCGTTTGGTCGATTTGATTTTGCAGATACGCTTCTGGAAGTGAGGGGAATGATTCCTGTTATTTAAGCTTATTTCTGGGTGGTTTTTACAGTTGCCAGAAAAGCTCGGTGGCCGCCGTTAATGGCGGCCGGCCACCGGAGCGGTGAAGGGGGAAGATGACGGGGGAAACTACAATTTAGTACCCCGAAGTTTCCCTGATTTGCATATTTAATATTTTGGTTTTAAAATCTATAAAATTTAGATTTTTGTTTATAAAAATTCAAAAATCAGATTTGTGTTTAATATTTTGCAAAAATGATATTTTTATTATTTTAAAACTCAGAAAATTGTTTATCTATTTATTTTAAATTCAAAAAAATTATTTTAATTATTTATTTATTTATTCAAAAACAAATCGAAATTGTTTTATTAATTAGTTTTAATTATTTTCATTAATCGATTAATTAATTATTAATTAATTAATTAATTTAATTAATTATTAATTAATTTTACTTGATTTAATAATTAGATTTAATTATTTAAAATTGATTTAATAATTCCGAAAAATAGTTTCGAGTCTTAAAATATTATTTCAAATTATTTTCAAGGCTCGATAATTATTATAAAATTATTTTAAAGTCATATTCGAGTATTCAAACCCTATTATTTAATTATTAAATGATTCAGAGACCGTTTTAATTCTGGAAAATGTTCAAAAATTCATAATAAATCAACCGTTCATCCGTTTAATACGAAACGAACGCCTCTAGACTCAGAAAAATATTCTACTTCTATTAAAAATATTTTCGAGACCTAAATTCTTTTGTATCAAAAGGGTGTTTATTTTTGGAATCATTCTGAGTAAATAATTGATCAATAAAATATTCTTTTTGACCCGATTTCAATTCTAAACATATTGAGACCTATATTTTAACGATTCAACTTATGTGCTACATGAATTATGTGATTATGTGTTATGTGGATAATATAATTACATGCTGTGTACGTATTATGTAAATAATGAGTCAGCATGTCTTTTGAACGTTATCTGAATGAGATGTGATTCTTATATATTATTATTGGGCGGGTAAATGATAGGGATAAGTGTATAAACTAGTCAATTATATATTGTCAGTTCATTGAATAGTATTATTTGTGATAGATGCACATAGTGCGAGACGTTCAAAGCCAGATAGAGATTGTAGAAGTAAAGCCTGATTGCGTGTAATACTGAAACGAGTGGATTCAGAATAAAGATAAACCTAAGAGGGTAAATGATAAGAAAGGTCAAGTAGCCCGTCAAGGGTAATACAGATGCGACAGAACTAAGTGATATGACAGCTAGTTAAAGATCAGAGGATTATCAATTGAGGCAAGTATTCTTGATTTTGTTTTAAATACTGCAAGTATTCCTAACCTTTCTCCTAAAATACTGCAAATATTTATTTGCTCATATTCTAAGTTCAGAATAGTTAACTGTTTTATATTTCGTTGCAATTACTCTTATTATGCCAGTTTTTTTCATTATTGTTCCTATAATTTGATTGCTCTCTTGAGCAAATACCCATTCGTTCGGGTTATTTGCGAACCCTAATTTGGGATGTTTTGAAATCAAAATGATTTGATATCAAAATACTCTACGGGCTGGACAGTTACTATTAGGACCAGTGACAAGCTGGATCATATGGGTCAGGGATGAACCGGACTCTTTAGGCTATAGTCTCCTGGGTGCCCCATATGTTGGTTGGGTCTATACAGTTGGGTATAGATCCGCACTATCTCCTAACTGATCAGCAGGTTATAGTGCATACGTTAGTTCCTAGTGTCCAGTCTTATTTATTGTTGATCGCCATTAACGGCATTCCTTTCCGTGTAATTCATAATTACAAACTCACACAAAGATTTAATTCAAAAGGATGAAATATTGAAATGATTACTGTCCTTTACGGAGAAATGTGATTTATGATTAAAGGCCAATGAGGGCCGATGTTTTGTTCGCTCAACTATTTAAATATGTAAAGACGTTTTTTAAAATCATACAACAATCGTTTCCAGGATTTTTCTAATCTGATATCTGGAAACCCTTTATGATACTTGCTGTGCATTTTTGGCTCACTCTTGCTTTGTGAACTCTTGTTTCTTTCAGTATCAAATGAGGGCAAGGTGAATAGCGTTTAGTAGACAGCAAAAGTGGTGAGATTCCAGCAGAAGAAATATGGAGATATTCGAGTGATCAATACAGGGAAATTAGTAATGAGATAATGAAGTTGTATTTAAATAATGTAAATTATAGAAGGTTAGATTCTTGTTTTATACTATAACCTGTAAGCGTTCCTGAGCATGAGGGGTTATCTGTATATTACTGTGATATACAGGTTTTTATTATTATTTTAAGTTATGTAGTGACACCCAATCCTGACCCCGGATTTGGGGGTGTTACAGGTAGACTCTAGTACTATGTGTGCTCGGAAGACTACCAAAGGTACCGCATGTGAAGGTACTCTGTGGACTCAGGAACTTGTGAAGTATGTGTATACCCAAAATGGGACACGTAGCCCGAATGCGGCAAGGGTGATAACCGGGATACGAAGGTGTCGTCCCTCTACTAGTAGAAAAGATTACTATTTCCGTAGTACGACTGATCATTGAATGCGGTGGCTCCAGTGAATGTCCTTAATTCTTCCAATTGGAATTGTGATGCAAAACCGTAACCCAAGCCTAGGTGTTGGGTTTACCATTAAGGTGTTCGTAGGATAATAAATCCATTAAAGAATTGTTTTCAAAAGAAGGTGTGTATCACCAAGGAAAACTATTTTTTAAATAAAATATATTCATCATATATGGTATTATACTTGAGTTTATTTTACAGTCATTTCATACTATACATTATTATGCTGGGCATTATAGCTCACACTTGTTTTCTTAAATTGACACAACACAACACTGAATCAAGATGCCTATCATGAAACTCACAGCCAGGAAATGGGTAGGAAACTGCCAGTTGTTCCGTAGGATGTTTGATGTTATACCTCAGGTAGATCGAAGAAGCTGGATTGGGTTCAGTTATTTTTTGTCCGGCTTATTTAAAAGTATAACTTATGTAAGATAATAAATGAGAAACGAATATTTGGCCGACGGACTAACGTTACTTAAATGTTATTTCCGCTGTTAGACTTAATTACTTTTAGGTTGTAATAATTATCACATTTTGGATTGATTTACTCTAGGAATGAATGGTTCGTTTCCAAGACAATAACCTATAAGTGTGTGTTTGTGTGTGTGATAAGTGTGGGGTTGTAAAGGTGTGAGTATTTATATATTGTGGTACGAGATAAGTGTTATATAGCATTCAAGTTGGCGTGGACTCCTAGATCCCCGACCTCGGATTTTTGGGGCACCATAAAATATATCCTCAGAACCACCAGTTTCATAATCAACATCATCACCAGCTATGGGTGGCATGGCTGTGATGGCATCCTTGGCCCTTAGCATGGAAGCAGTACTGTACACCAAGTTGAGCATTCTTTCAGCAGCCACATTGTCATGTTCAGCCAAAACTTGATAAGCTAGTACAGGGTGAGTAAATGCCTCAGCTTCATAAGAAACAGAGTCTAAGACAGCTTGATACTCTTGCTGAAATAGCTGTTTCTTTTCAGCCACATTGACATCCATTAACTCACTTACAATGGGCTCTTCCCATTCTTGTTTACTTGTTTTTCTCTCATGATCTCTCTTTTATTACATGAAGGGATCCCCTTGGCTTCCCACCCTCACACCCTCACATTCACCTACTAAGGTGGGACTCCCCTCACTCACTTTTGCCAAGCTGGAAGAAATAGCTTGCAGAGTATCACTCATTTCCTCTTATTTTTCCTGAGAGCAACTTAGCCTCTCACTCTGTTTACTCCATTCCCTCAATCCTAAGAGTGACTGTACAACCACTAGATCATCTGCACTTTTAACTGTAGTTGAAATTTAAAGTGGTGCAGTGATATTCAACGGATGAGAAACATCCGTCAAATTAGTAGTTGAAAGTTTCAACGGATGACTGTTGTGAAGCACATTCGTCGAGATACAGTCACTAGTAGACAGATGAACAATATGCATCAAGATAGTAGAGATGACAGAGTTTGGAGTATAGACTACTGTAAAATCTGTGGAGATTGATTTAAATTTGCACAGTAGTCTCTGTAGAATCAGAAAGGAACGGCAAGTGAGCCAACAAATCATCTAAAAGATAATGCTCACTTGCTTGAGATTTTGGCTTCTCCATGAGAGTTAAAGATGGAGAATCAGGAATTGATGTGTGAATCATGTCCACATCTAGAGAGTTTGTTGGTGAGTTTTGAGTATGAGGTGCTTCTATAACTAAAGACTGTGGCTATGACTCCACATTTGTTGGAGCCACATCAATCTGACTCTGAGAAGGTACATGAACCGAGTCTTTGACTGCAGTACGCATAGTGTGTGCACCGTGTGTATCCCCAGTAGTTTTTTATTTCTTCTTTCTGAGATAAGTTTGGGGTGAGCTTATGTCCCTAACCCTCTTGGCCTGTGCTCTTGGCTGAGAGCTTTGTTCCATTGTCACATCCTTTTGGGAGGATGTAACTAGCAATGAGCTTATATCCTTGTTAAGCACTACGGTTTGTTGCGAAACTGTAGTGTGGCTAAGCTGGGATGCACTCACCTCTCCAACCTTATTCTTAGTGTTTTTTTTATGTTCACCCTATCCCTCACCACTCTCACTTCCCTTCACACTTCCCTCTTGGCTTTTACTGGATTTTATAATTAGTTTCTTTTGAAAGAAACTAGAGGGGGCTTTCTTTGACTTGGATTTGGAAACTGTTGGTTTGATGGCTTGGGTAGGCACCTGTTTGGTCACTGTCATAGGTGCAATAGCCATATTTGATTACAAAAATGTAATAGATTGGGAAGAAGTAGGGATATAAATATTTACCTCACTTACCTGAGGCTGTTATTGTGCTACATGTTATAACATGCCTATGTATATGCTCTTTAACGTTTATATACGAGTTATATGCTTGATTTATTATGTGATGATATATTTAGGTGAACTTAATTGACATATGGCGTATGCTAGACGATCTAGGTTTAGTGGAAGTATTCCATGATTTTAATAAATATATTATGAATACAATCATGACATTCTTATGTTTATGAAACATTGAATGAAATATTATTTTGATTTTGAATATGGAAATTCTGGTTAGGCCGTTGGGTTTTAAGCAGGACCGATGTGACCCCTCCGACCACCTGGGAATTGTCCGTTGATATATCATTATTTTATTTCGTTCAAGAAAAAGAGAATCTCTTTATAATTTGACTATGTTTGTAACATAGTATAATCCCTTATAAAATAATATCAAGTAGTAAATTAGCCAATGACACAATGGGATTGTGCCGGTCATAGCCTTCCAACATAATAGAAAGTAGAGTTCTTATATTGAAACATTGTAATTTTGTGCAACCACCGAGGGCTTTATTTTGATATTAAGAGATATTTTTCTATCACATGAGATGTGTATGATGAATTGGGATCCAGTGGTCGTTACGTGTCACAGTTGTGGGCTATTGAAAGTCTAATTTAATTATACAAGATGTTGGGTTTGACTTGACTTAGAATATTGAGTGAGTCATGCCACAACCGAGACTCAATAATTCAAGAGGCTAAAAGTTTATAGGGAATAACATGAGATGTAGTTGACAAGAGTTGTCTACCTATGAAACATCACATTGCGTTTCGTGCCACAGCCGAGGTGATGTAATGAAAATAGGATCCGTATTCTCACTAGCATTATGAATGTTTAGTTATTTATTTAGAGGGTTGTATAAAATATATTAAATAGTGGGGGCCACCAATGGATAAAGACCCAATTCATATGATGGAGTAATAATGGAATTAATTATATGTTTACATTGTTACATGTTTTTATTTTCAAATTCTTATATAGATATAATGTCTTCTACACTATTACTTCATGGCATACTTCATGCTAACAAGTTGACTGGTCCCAATTTTGCTGATCAGCTTCGAAACATGAGAATTATTCTTAAGTCTGAGAAGATGGATTATTTGTTAAACTCACCATTGCCTAAAGCCCCCAAGATGATGTAACTTATCAAGCGCATCAAGAATATCATAAATGGATATATGAGGCAAACGTTGCACAGTGTATTATGCTGGCGTCTATGAACTCTGAACTTCAGAAGCATGAGCACATGGATGCTTACACTATCCTAGTGCATCTACAAGAGTTGTATGATGTAGAGGGGAGGACAACTCGATATGAGATATCAAAAGAGTTATTCCGAAGTAAAATGACAGAGGGGACATCTGTGAATGACCATGTGCTCAAAATGATCACTTTTATTAAAGGTTTGGGGAAACTTGGTTTTATCATGGATGGGGAGTTGAGCTAAGACTTGGTCTTGCAATCACTTCCAGATTCATTCTCGCAATTTGTTGTGAACTTTCACATGAATAAGATGGATTTCAGCTTACTTGAACTCCATAACATTGTGAAAACTCATGAGTTGAATTTTCCTTCTAAGAAGAGTTATGTTCTTGTTATTGGAGAAGGCTCAACTTACAAGAAAAGGAAGAGGACTTTTCCCAAGAAAAAGAAGAAGGTTGGTGAGAGTAAGCCTACTCCAGAAAAGGCCAGTGAAGACCTCAAAAGCAAGGTGGGTCACTGGAACAGGAATTGCAAGGCTTATCTCACAGAGTTAAAAAAGAATAAGGTTAGTAAGACTACCCCTTCTGATTCGAGTATGTTCATGATCGAAGAAAATATTTCCTAAGTCAAATTTCTACTTGGCTATTAAATACCGCATATGGTTCTAATATTTGCAATTCGTTGTAGGGACTAAAGAGAAGTAGGACTCTTGAAGAAGATTAGGTGATTCTACGTATGGGCAATGGGGCAAGGGTTGCCTCCATATCTCTAGGATCATTTAGTTTACATATGCCTACTAGAAAGACTATTATTTTGAATAATTGTTATTACGTTCCCTCTATTGTGAGAAATATTGTTTCTATTCCTATATTAAATTTGGATGATTTTTTATTTATTATTAAGAATAATGAATGTTATATTCTTAGAGATAATGTTCTTATGGTTGTGGTACTTTAAATAATGGTTTGTATGTATGTGACTCGGAAAATAATTTACTTTAGATTGAAAAAACTAATAAGAGAAAATGAGATGATGAAAATCCGACTATTTATGGAACTGTAGGTTAAGTCATATTAGTGAGAAAAGGTTATGCTCATTACACCAGGATGGGTTACTTGAACCATTTTATTTTGAATCCTATCCAGTATGCGAATCTTGTCTCATGGGTAAGATGACCAAATCTCCATTTACTGGACATGGAGAGAGAACTGCAGATGTGTTAGGCTTAATACACACGAATGTATGTGGATAAATGTCAACACAAGCTATGGGAGTATTTTCATACTTCTTTACTTTTACGGATGATAAATCTAGATTTGGACATATGTATTTAATGAAATACAAGTCTGAAGTTTTTGAAAAGTTTAAAGAGTATAGACATGAAGTAGAGAAATAAAACAAAATGAGTATTAAAGTTCTTCGATCAGATTGAGGAGGTGTATACTTAAGTGGGGATTTCCTGAATCATCTCAAAGATAACGGTATACTATTACAATGGACACCTCCTGCAACTCTATAACTGAACGGAGTTTCTGAAAGGAGGTACTGAAATTTATTGGACATGGTTCGGTCCATGATAAGCTATACAGATCTTCCAGTATCCCTTTGGGGTTATGCCTTAGAAACTTCAGCATATTTACTGAACAAGGTACCTTCGAAATCTGTACTTAAAACTCAATATGAGATATGGAAAAGGAAAGAAGACAAGTTTTAAACACATTAAGATTTGAGGATGTAGAGCTTATGTCAAGAAAGTTAAACATGAGAAACTTGAATCAAGATCCGTAAAATGTAGGTTTGTGGGATATCCAAAAGAGACTTTAGGATATTACTTTTACACCAAACAAAGGGTGTTTATTTCCAGATACGCGACCTTCTTAGAGAAATAGTTTATTCTTGAAGGGAAGAACTTAATGAAGTTAAAGAAGCACAACCTACAACGGTTCAAGAGGAAGTACCTATTCAGAAAGTACAACCTTCTGTAGACAGCCTGTGCGTAGGTCAAATATGGTGTCTCGCCAACCTGAGAGGTATTATGGCCTTTTCATTGAGAATGACAATGACTTGTCACTTATTAACGGAGAAGACCCTATGACCTATGATGAGGCTATGAGTTGTAAAGACTCATAAAAATGTCATCGTGCCATGAAATCCAAAATGGACTCCATGTATGCAAACCAAGTGTGGACTCTGGTCGAGGCGCCTGAAGGTGTTAAGCCTATTGGGTGTAAGTTTGTATATAAAAGAAAAATTAGAGCAGATGGCCAGGTGGAGTCCTATAAGGTCAGGCTTGTGGCAACAGGATTTAAACAAAGACAAGGGATCGACTTTGATAAAATATATTCTCCAGTATCCTTGCATAAATTCATTCGGATTGAAGCAAGCTTCTCGCACATGGAACGCCCATTTTGATGGGACAATCAAAGATTTTGATTTCATCAAAAATATGAATGAACCATGCATCTACAAGAAGGTTAGTGGGAGCGCGGTAACATTTATAATATTATATGTGGAAGACATACTTCTCATTGTGAATGATATACCAATACTGCAATCAGACAAAGTGTGGTTATATAAGAACTTCACGATGAAGGACTTGGGAGAGGCAACTTACATTCTTGGAAAGAAGATCTATAGAGATAGATCAAAGATAATTTTAGGCTTGACCCATAGTACACACATCAAAAAATTGCTAAAGAGGTATATCATGGAAAACTCCAAGACAGGACTCATTCCCATGAGCCATGGAGTTTCTCTTTCCAAGAAAATATCTCCAAAGACATCCTATGAGAGAGAGCGTATGAGTAGTATTCCTCATACTTCTGCAATAGGATCTATCATGTACGCGATGTTATGTACTTGGTCTGATGTTGCTTAATCACTTAGTGTGATAAGCAGATTCCAGTCTGATCCAGGTGATGAACACTGAAAAGTAGTGAAAAACATCCTGAAGTACTTGAGAAGGACTAAGGAAATTTTTCTTATTTATGGTGGGTCTTAGTTAAAAATAAAGGGGTATACAGACTCTAGTTTTAGTCAGAAATCGGTGATAGTAAATCCATGTCAAGGTATGTGTTTACCTTGAATGGTGGGGCAGTTAGTTGGAAGAGTTCCAAACAGTCGACGACGAGTGACTCTGTTATTCACTAACAATCAACTAGGTAAATTTATAGAAGGGAGGGGGTTGAATACAAATTAAAATTGTCAAGTTAATTTTTGCATGAGAAGGAAAGATGAACACAAATGTTAATAATTTCAGGTGGGTTGTTTTTTTCGACTTGCCACCTGAGGTTTTTTTCGAAGAAATAATCTGTTACAATTACAAATGTAATCTCACAGCTGCGGTTTTCAGTGTTTCACTCAGAGGAGAATATCTCTCTAAAGCTCTGGAAAAATGAAGAACCTATTTCTTCAGTGAAACACTACTACTACTTGGTTTATATATCACCAAGTTACAAGGCTTGCTAGACTAAATATATTGCAGTCTTCGAGGTACAACAAGGTTGCTCTTCATTCTCTTTCCCATGATGCTTGACAAATAAGGATAAATATTATCTTGATATACATCCTTGAATATCTCTCCAAATTTCCATACAAGGAAATGGAATGTTTTTTCTTCTTTTGAATCCAAGATCACATGCAAAGTTTGTCTTGGCTACTCATCTTTTTTTTCTGAGATACTTATCATCCCATATGTTGTGACAGTCCTAGGTTTTGATCATCGTCACGTCACTATTAGTAGCCATTATCTGTATTAGCCATTGATAGTCGTTAGCCATAGAACTCAATACCTATTGGAGGTCATTCTGCTACAGCTTCCCTTAGCCATTGATAGTCACTTGATTAGCAGTTGATAGGCTGACGTATATAGCAGTTGATGCTTCTCTTCATTTAGCAGTCGAGGATTCACTTCACTTAATTTGAATTACATGTCATCAAATATTTACACTTAGCCATTATATTCCAGATTATCCATTGAGTCAACATGACTTCTGAATGAATAAATGTATTGCTATTTGTTTGTTGAGATCTTAGATAAGATGTTACAACGACCACATCATTTAATGAGCTACTCCTTCAATTTTTATCCCTAAAGATGTTTAGCAGTTGGAGGTTACATTCCGTCTTAACATAATTATGCAAATATAGTATCATGAGAAAAATAAATCATGTGCAAATATGGCTATTGGTTTGGACTATGAGACCTTAAGTAATCACAAGAAGAATGAAGGTGACAAAGGAAAAGAGATTGTGGATCAAGATGTTCATGTCATGCTAAAAAATGTTAAAGCACCTTTATTTAAAGCCTGTGAAGTTAATTTTAGTGAAACTGAGTTGGTCATCAAGCAAGAGATTGTAGATGAGGATAATGAGAAGAATGATGCAGAAACCACTCTTATTGCTGAAAATAAAAAGAAAATCATAGTAGACTAAAATACAATAACACCAATCAAGTAAGCTAAATCTGATAATGCTGGGAAAAAGAACATAAATGGAAAAATAGGTGTAAACACGAGCAACAATTATTCCTATTTTGCAGATGCTCCAAGGAAGCAATGTCAGAAATGTGGCTCAACAAATCATCTAACTCACCTTTGTAAAAGGCTGTTAGTGAGCCAAAGATTGGAGCAGGCATGTATAATAAGGCACTGGTGTTAGTGTGTGTGCCCTAGAGACAACACTATTATGTTTATGTTATGAGACATTTCGATTATTAATTATGATTCTATGGATTATTCTTTAGAAATTTATTATATCCTTATTTTCTGGGTTAAAATGTTAGATTAATAAATGTCCTTAGAACATGATATGTAAATCTATATCTCTAAGTACGTGACTTAGAAATGAGATTATGAGAATAGTATTGATATTCCTAAAGGTCCCTAGTTAAGTATTACGGTTAAGGGACGATAATAATACATTAAGACTAGTGTGTTTGTTGACTGATGATCACATCTCACTGATCATAGGTATGGTGATATTAAAGTAAAAAATACAGGAACATGTATTAAATACATGGTTCTGGAATGACCCGTTGTGAGATACTACATTTTTATAGTGTCATAAGTTAATCTCATAGTGATAATAATATACAGGTCCTTAGACCTGAAGTCATTATATTTCTATACGAGAATTAATACACATTGATTCTATTAAAAGTTATCCTTGATCGAGTAATAATAAAAGTAGACATTGGGTATATTGTGAATCGTATGAGAAATATGAATGATTTAGATGGGATTTAGCCCTTCTATATTAATGAGTGATATTATTGGCCTCTTAATTGAGTGAGACTATAAATTGCATGGTTGTGCGCAAATACTGATTTGTTTAATAGTTTAGTCATTGATCAAGGAAACCCAGATTAAATATTACACATGATGACACAATGCATGACTTGAGTTTGATCTATAATATAGGGTTAAATGGATTATATTACATTGTGCATTATTCACGAAAGATTTAATTGGATCACCAATTATTATTATTCTTGGATAATAATGATGTATTACTAGATGTCGCTCATTGTTTATAATTTTATTATTGGATATTAAAATTTGTCAACGTAATAATAACCTAAAGGGTCACACACTAAGAACGTTTAAAAGGAGTTTTAATTTAAATTTTGAATTTAAATTATCTCAATATAAATTCAATATTGGTTATTTAATTAATTGAGTTGAACTTAATTAATTTAAATCATAATTTGAATTTTAATCTAATAACCCAATCAGTTTTGGTTTTACAAGAAGCCCAAAATGGATTAGGGATAAGCCTATATATCTCTCTCCATATATATACAAGATGATGTATAATTTGAGGGTTAAGATGTTGAAAATCGTTTTCAGAAAAACCCCAGATGCTCTACACAATGAGGGGCTAGAAAAGAGGGATAAAGAGAGGAAAATATTTTGGCTAGTGCCGGCTCCGGTGATCGTTGGATGATCAGGTGTTCGTGTGCACATCTTTGGAGTGCAAATCTTTGTGTGAAATGGCTTTTGTGATTCATTCATCGCGGACCTCCATTATAGGAACTTGTAAAGTTTTGTTAAGGTACATATTCCGTTCTCGATAATCATTCACTAATTATACATAGATCCTTCTGTAGGGATTAGATTTTTTTTCTTTATGGAGCTTTTTCATTGTATTTTGTGTTCGAATCTCTAACAACTGGCTGAAGATCACTATTCCTTTTGTGATAAGTTTGATTGCATTCCTTGCTGAAGGTTATGACAAGTTATCATAAATGGAAAAAAAAGATCTCAAGGAAGTAAATCTTAGATCTACAGTTAAAAAGGATAATGTTAATTAAACAATGAATAATGTTCTTTTTGAAAGCTCAAACTCTTCTTCTGTAACTTCTGTGAAAAAGAAAAAAGTGCCCAACACTGCTAGTCATATAGATCATTAAAAGTTGATGTTCCAGGCATATAACAGGTGATAAGGCTCTGCTATCACAATTTGAGGAGATGGCTGGCCCATTGGTTACTTTTGGAGACAACGGCAAAGGATTCATAATAGGATATAGCAAGTTGATTTCTGGTAATGTTGTCATTGATGATGTAGCACTAGTTGCTGGACTTGAAGTAAATCTTCTCAATGTCAGCCAGTTCACAGACAAAGGTTTCAAGGTAATATTTGACAAAGAAGATTGTTTAATTGCTACCAAGAAAACCAGTGAAGTTGCTTTGAAAGGAGCGAGGAAAGAAAGCTTGTTTGTTGCATACTTGAATTCAGCAAACAAGGATGGTGTATGTTGCTTCTACACCAAAGCATTCATTGATCAAAGCAAGTTGTGGCACAATAATCTCTCTCACCTGAATTACAAAGCAATCAATACCTTAGTGAAAAAGGAATTAGTGAGAGACATGCCAACTCTGTAATTTGCTCTAGATGAAGTTTGTGAGGCTTGTCAAAAAGGCAAAATGAAGAGGTCCAGTCACAAGAGCAATACTGTAAACTCTATAAGTGCTCCACTACAGCTTATTCATTTGGACCAATTAACGTCTTGTCTATTTCCAGAAAGAAGTATGCACCGGTGATGTGGATGACTACTTAAGATACATTTGGGTGGAATTTATGCATTCAAAATATGAAACTCCACACATCATCATTGAACAAATAAATAAAGTTGAGAAACAGGCTGAGGATAAAAAATGTGTTAAAAGATTGAGAAGTGATAATGGCACAGAATTAAGGAATGCAGCCTTAAGTGAATTTTGCAAAGACAAGGGCATTGTTCAATAGTTCTCAGCTACAAGAACACCCCAGCAAAATGATGTGGTTGAAAGGAAAAATAGAACTCTAGTTGAAGTTACAAGAACAATGATGCAAGATGCCAATTTGCTAATAATGTTTTGGGAAGAAGCTTTCAATACTGCATGATATACTCAAAAGAGATATCTAATCAACAAAAACCTTGGCAAGTCACCCTACTTAATTTTGTCAAAAAGAAATCCGACTGTAAAGCATCTGCATGTGTTTGGAAGAAAATGCTTTGTGCTCAAAGATAACTCTGAATATGTTGGAAAATTGGACTCTAAGTATTTAAAGCTATTTTTATGGGATTCATTGGAAAAAACTGCCTACAGAGTTTATGTGCTTGAGTAAAAGAAAATTATGGAAAGTACGAATGTGACCTTTGATGATGACAAGTGTCCGAGCTTGGAATGCCTTGATAAAAAGATAGCGGAAGCCCTTAAATTTGAAAATCTGAACATTAATAGTGATGTCGAAGATGAAGCTGAGATCAAAATAAATAACAGAATGGAGGAAGAAATAAATGAACCAGTGAACTGTGAAGATGAAAATTCATCGCAAAGTAGAAACTCTCTTAAATTTGATGGCACAAATTTAGGGGAAGGAAGAGATGATAGTTATGCAAGTCATGCCGATAATGAAGAAAATGTAGACAACTATAGTCAACAAGATCACACCAGAAAATAGGATAGGAGTCACACAAGATATGCTATAATTGGTGATCCAATTGCTGGAGTGAGGACTAGGAGTGCTACTGCAAATGAATGCTTCCATGCATACTTTTTTTCTCAAATTGAGCCTAAGAAAATTGAGGAAGCTCTACTTGATCCTGACTGTATAACTGCCATGCAAGAAGAGCTAAATCAATTTAAAAGAAATAAAGTTTGGGAATTGGTTCCTGCACCAAAGAACAAAAGCATCATTGGAACAAGGTGGGTGTATAGGAATAAAATGGATGAAAATTCAATTAAGACAAGAAACAAAGCACGACTTGTTGCCAAAGGCTACTCTGAAGAAAAATGAATTAATTATGATGAAACTTTTGCTTCATTTGCAAGACCTGAAGCAATAAGAATTTTTCTTGCATTTACTGCACACTCAAATTTTAAGGTGTATTAGATGGATGTGAAAAGTGCATTTCTTAATGGTGAATTCAAAGAAGAAGTCTATGTGCAACAGCCAACTGGCTTTGAAGATCCACAATTTACAGACTTTGTTTATAAACTGTTGAAGGCTCTCTATGGATTGAAGCAAGCAACTAGAGCATGGTATGACACACTGTAAGAATTTTTACTCAAACATGGATTCACTAGAGGGACAATTGATAAGACCATATTCTACAAGTAGCATGGTGATGATATTATCCTAGTTCAAATTTATATGGATGATATCATTTTTGGTTCTACAAATAAAAAGTTATGTCAAAAAATTTCAAGACTCATACATAGTGAATATGAGATGAGCATGATGGGGAACTAAGTTACTTCCTTGGCCTTCAAGTTAGCCAAAGAAGTGATGGAATCTTTATCAGTCAAACCAATTATGTCAAAGATTGGTTGAAGAAATTTGGAATAGTTGACTGCTCACCTGTATCAACACCTATGTCTACGGCTACCAAGTTGGATGAAGATAAGAAAGGAAAAAGTGTAGACATTTCAGGTTATAGTGGAATGATTGGATCTTTGCTGTACTTAACTGCTAGTAGACCAGACATCATGTTTACAACATGTTTGTGTGCTAGATTTCAAGCAAATCCTAAAGAATCATATTTGATGGCTGTCAAAAAGATTTTTAGATATTTGAAGAAAACAAAAAATTTGGGATTGTAGTATCCTAAGGGAACTGGTTTTGAAGCTTTTGGATACAAAGATGCAGATTTTGCTTGATGCAGGGTAGACAAAAAGAGTGTAAAATTTGTAAATATTTTTTTATTTATATATTAGATATTATTTGTTAATTTAATTAGATTCATATTGGTTTAGAATATCCTCGAATTGTTTTGGTACCAGTTATTTGATTTAAGATAAGATTTGTTATTTATGGAAAGAAGTATAAGAATAATTTAGAAAATCGAAATCTTTTTAATTTTGGTATTTATGTGTATGTAATATTTATTTTAGGAATTTACTTGGAAAGCTTGTAGAAACTTTAGGATCAAGTTTAAAATATTTAATTGAATTTAGGGTTTCGCGTGCCTATATAAGAACCCATTAAATTAACAAAAGACTTGTACAGAAAATCATCTCAAGGGTACATTTCTCTTACCTCACTTGATTATTTCGTCTGCGTGCTTTTGAATAATTATAAAAATATTATAATTATTTTATGCTTTCATGCTATAATTTGTGAATTATTTGATACTATTAATTCTAGAGCCATTTGTGATTTTCGGTGAAATCATGTGAATACTATAAATATAAATCATTGTTTTGGGACACTTCTGTTTATATGCTAGCGGGTTATGTTAATTATTTGCAACAACATAATTCTTGTGTACTAATTTGGGTTAATATGTTACTTGTTTGCATAGTTAATATGTGTATGCTTGTTTCTCAAAGAAAAAAAGAGAAGCGAACCCTATATTAATTAACCATGCTAAGATGTGTTAAAAAGAAATAAAGTTAGACAATTATTAATATAGTTCTGGAATTAAATTTGTAAGCATGAATTTTAGCCGCCAATGTGAATTATTTGAAATAAAAGAATGAAGGTTGTTTTATTATTAGAATATAGTTGTGATCTTTACTCTTTATTGAGTAGCCTGACATGCATATATAAATATTAACTTGGTCATTGACATCAATTGCCATGCATATATCGTTAGTTGAAATTAAGAGCATGTATGCATTATCATGAGTAGAGTATATGCTCATAAA
The DNA here is from genome assembly GCF_009905375.1 of Apium graveolens. Classification (NCBI taxonomy): domain Eukaryota; kingdom Viridiplantae; phylum Streptophyta; class Magnoliopsida; order Apiales; family Apiaceae; genus Apium; species Apium graveolens. The sequence continues at coordinate 146,870,661 of NC_133653.1, forward strand.
TTTTACATGATTAAGTGATGCGTGAATTAATTAATTACTTATTTATTTCGATTTAAATTATATATAAGATTTGTTCGTGTTGTTTTAGAGTTATTGTCGCATTCGAGGTAAGTGACTTTTCGTTGCTCACTTAAATTATAATCCCTGTTTTGTAATTTATATATATCTATTTGATTTGATTTCCGAAAAATTGAGATATCGAAAATAAATTTAAGAAAAGATTATTTTTATAGAATTCCCCTTGTTTTAGATTATGTATCAAATTATAGAATCTGATCACTGTTTAGTGTGATACTAGAAAATAGAACTAGTTTTACGCACGTTCCGGAACACATAGATGCCTTGTTGGGTTTATCTTAAAGAGGGCGTAAACTAGCCCCCATCGAATCATCGAATTATAGAGCCATGTTGTGACGCCCTCAATCTCGGGGTTAGGAAATGAGGACCCACACACCTTTAATCTAATAATTAAATAAGCATAAACCCCGATTAACTACTAACAGGATCAAACAGGATAAAGTATGAGACAAGATTACAACTACCAATCATAAAATATAATTCACAACCCCAAAATACTATCAAATAAACATAATCGATTCCGGCTGGGAACCGATAGATAACCCATTATATCTTTACAATTTTCCCTTCTAAGCGCTTGCTCACTCAGAAATACCACTACCTGCTCTGGCAACCGGAAGCCCTTAACACGATAGGGACCACCAGGTATGCTCTTACGAGCAGTGCGCCTAAGCCTGGCCATCTTCTTGCTTAACTGCCATGGTTAGATTAAAACAAAACATATTAGTATAAAACTCAGCAAGTAACTATAAAGCAGTTCTACGATATGAAATCCTCAATATACTTTACCAATCTCAGGGCATTCTACTTTATTTGATCTAGGTGGCAGATTTCCATCTTTTGGGTTAAGGAAGGGTTATGAAGGAAAAATGTAAGGCTTTCAAGGAACAAGGCTCAAAGTAGGGTGAAAGCCGAAATTCATCACAAATCATTAGAGGATCAGAACAGATCTTTTAGAAAAAGGAAAGCAACAGTATTTCACTATATGGAATCAATTATATGATCAACAGATTAAAATCAGGGTTCTCGAGCTTTAAGCTTCATATTAACACAATCAACTCTTTTCAAAACAATATAAACCATTTTTATTTTCAAGAATCAATTACTAAACAGAAAGTTTCAGTTTCCTTTTAAATAATTAATTGAAACCCTTGATTGGATCACTTTATCTTTCCATTTCATTATAATACGGGTGATCAGCCTGTACCGACCTCCATCCGGTCTTTAAGGTACCAATCGGCATAATTTCAGCCTTAAGTTGGACTAGCCCCGCTAGCCTCTTACCATGACTGGACTAGTCCCACTAGCCTCTTATGTCCCAATCCAATCCATTAGAAATTCGTTTGGAAAACCTTGAGTTGGAAAAAGATAGGTTTTCTAAAAATTCATTTTATCATTACCAAGAATGTGAAATCATTCAGACTCTTTCGAGTCGAAACTCATTCTTAAGTCAAATTTCAAGAAATCAAAGGTAAGGGAGTGATTCAAAGACAAGCAGGGAACAACTCTTAAGGATTTTGAATCAAGGATAACAAGGTACTTAAATTAGAAGGATCAACATCTGTTTCAGGGATCAATAGGGTGATCAAGAAATAAGGTATCATTAAAAAGGGTTTACAAAGGAAATTATTGGGTTCAATACAATTCATGGTTTAACAAATAACTTGAACAGAAAGGACAGGTTGCCAAAGGGTTGAATCAGCAAGCTTATAAATAACAGTTTATCAAGATCAAAACGGGATATCTCAAATCATTAACAGTTCCATACTCTACATGGTATGAATAGTAACCTTTCTATAACTATTCTCACAAGTAATGAGAGTTACTTGCCTGAATTTGCTTTCCTGAAGGTTGAACTACTGCCACCTAGTATATCATTTCCTTTCCTAGCCTGAATGCTCTCACGCTCTGAATCTACAATAAAAACCAAAATCTTAATCAGTTCTCAACTCTCGTGCCCGGAACGATCACTCAATACGATAGCTCGATTATAACCTTGACTCGAATATACGAATATAGCTTATACAAATAAGCACATAGCACATCACACGTCATATATTTTACTCTTAACCTTTACACCTTTATAGACTCGACCATCGTCTTATAAACATCCTTATCTCATCTCGAGGTCAAATCATACTTTATATTAGTACACAAAGCTCTTTTTGCTTGAAATTCTTATACGAATAAAGTATAAGAACCAATATCGACCCTAAAGTAATCTTTAAACCAACACGACCACTATTGTTAACACAAATCAATCATCCCCTTTCTTTTTATACTTTAATTCGAACCAAACATAGCAAATTAAGCAAAAATCTCACATACAATCCTTAATTAATCTCTATGTCAATTCAAGCACTTAAATTATAATTTGACCCTTTTAAGTACTATAAACCATTCGGCCTTAACCACAATCACAATCAAACCAAGACATGCATCATCAATTCCTCTTTTAAATCAACATGCAATCTCATTTCTTCCTAGTTAAACTTAGATTATACCAAAATCAAGTCACAAAAATCAATTTATCCCTTTTGTTATAACAAGGTCGAACCAAAATCTTCATCATGCAAATCCTAAATTTTGATTTCTCAAGCATCCAAGCAAATATACAAGCCCAAATATCATAAAAAAATCTTTTTTATCAATCAACAAGTCATTTCCATTATTAAAATCATTTTTGATCTTCTAAAAATCAAAATCCCATTCGGGTTTTTCAAGAAGTAACACATGCAAACATTTTTCTAAATCCTTAAATCATTAATTATTCTAATATCAACCCATAATCACTTTAGTTAACAAAAATCAAATCAATAACTTCCAAAAACCAAAACCTTTCGGGTTTTTCAAGATTAACACATGCAATAATCAAAAGAACAAGTTTGGTGTAGTAGAGTTCAGTGTTTACATCATCACTCACCACCGGTTCACCGGAGTTCATCACCGTTGGCGGTGGCCTCACGGTGGTGCCCTCATTCGAGGGTATCCTACCATAAAACCTCCGATTATTTCTAAAAATCACAAAAACAAACACATACAAGACATGATCACCACAAGTTCACTTCATCTTGTTTTTATAAAACAAAAACTCGGCATAGCCGAACCTACACACATGCACACAATTCGCATGCAAGTATCAAACTATGCATGCAATTGGATTAAAGTTCATATATGGAACAAGAATGGAATTTTATGGAAGAATCCATAAAAATAAGTGAAGAAGAGAGATATACCGAGTGGAATAGAGAGAGAGAGAGAGAGAGAAGAGAAAGCTTCGAGAGTGAGAGAGAGATGAGAGAAAAAGAGAGAATGAGAGAGTGGCAGGGTGGAAAAGAAAGGAAGGAGGAGGAAAGGAGTTTATATATGCTTGGAGGGCAGGGGCATTTTAGTAATTAACTAATCCCCTCTTTTGTTTGATTAATCCTTTCTTTTTACTCAAATAAGATAAAAATCAAATATAAAATATATCTCTCTCGGAAAGTCGAAAATTATTGCAAATGAAAATTTTAATACGTAGATCTCGAAATTAGCTTTCCAACCATCACTCATAATAAATTTTTGAGTGAACGGTTGATTTTATATGATTTCGCAAGCTCGCCTTAATAATAACATTTTTCCACATAAAAATCAATTTAAAATTCAATGACCACCAAATAAATCCATTCATCATTTTTAAAAAGTCTCTAGGACTATTATGAAGATAGCAAAACAAATCCCATGTTTTTATCTTACTCAGATAATTTTATAAAAATACGCGAAGCTTAAATAAACCTTTATTTAAATCAAATAATTCCTTTAAATTCATAAAAATGTCACAGATCACGTAGTCATGCACACAGACAAGCAATCACACACATACGAACACATAACTACTCAGGTCTGATCATAAAAATTTTCTTTCTTTAATCTTTATCCTTTTCTACGCGTACAGGGTCACGTTCAGCTTGACAGCCCGACGCTCAGCTTTTTGATTATGCTTCTCATTATCATTATCGACCGATACGTCACTAGGACGAAATACTTTATTTAAACATTCATTTCACACAATCTCATATATTTCACATTTTATATTCTTTAAATCCTTATTAGGACGGGTTCCGTTCTACCTGACGGCCCAACAACACGGCTTAACTCCTAAGCTGACTCTTTAAATTGGAACGTTTTTATTTACGCACCTATATTCTAATATACAGAAAAGACAATTAATCAACACTTCATCACATAATTATAATCACATCACATAAAGCATACCTTATTGACTTAATTATGTCACAAAATTCTCAGTCGTCACAATCTACCCTCTTTAAAGGATTCTGTCCCCAGAATCTAATCTAAGCAAATAGATGGGGATACTTTTCTTTCATTTCGCTTTCTAATTCCCAAGTTGATTCTTCGACTAATGGATTTCTCCGCAATACTCTAACTAGAGGTACAACTTTATTCCTGAGTGTCTTCTCTTTTCGGTCCAAAATTCGAACTGGCTGTTCCATATAAGACAAATCTGGTTGGATTTCCACTGGTTCCAATTCAATCACATGGCTCACATCAGCATAATACTTCTTCAGAAGAGATACATGAAATACATTGTAAAGATATTGCATTTGCGGAGGTAGCGCCAATTCACATGCCCCTTCCCAACTCGTCGCAGTACTTCAAATGGTCCAATATACCTAGGACTCAACTTCCCTTTCTTTCTGAATCGGGTTAAACCCTTCCAAGGAGATATCTTTAATAAGACTTTGTCTCCAGATTCAAATTGCACATCTTTTTGTTCTTGATTTGCATACTTTGCTTGTCGATCTTGAGCTGCAATTAATCTCTTTCGAATCATTTCTACCTTTTCCTTCGTTTGTTGAACTAGCTCTAGGCCAATTAATTTATGCTCACCAACTTCGTCCCAATATGCAGGGGACCTACATTTTCTTCCATACAACGCTTCATAAGGCAGCATGCCAATACTCGCGTGATAACTGTTGTTGTAGGAAAACTCAATTAACGGTAAATGATCATCCCAGTTTCCTTTAAAATTTATTGCGCAGGTTCGCAACATATCTTCGATTTTCTGAATTGTCCTTTCACTTTGTCCGTCTGTCTGTGGATGATATGTCGTACTCATTTTCAGCTTAGTTCCCAAATGATCATGGAATTATCGCCAAAATCTCGAGTTAAACCTTGGATATCTATCAGACACGATAGATACAGAGACTCTGTGACGCATCACAATCTCATCCAAATATAATTTGACCAACTTTTCCAACAAAAATCTTTCATTTATTGGCAAGAAATGTGCTGACTTTGTCAACCGATCAATTACCACCAAAATCGCATCATGATTAGACTTGGTTTTAGGTTATTTTACCACAAAATCCATCGCTATATGCTCCCATTTCCATTCTGGTATGTCCAGTGGCTGAAGCAATCCGCTTGGCCTTTGATGTTCCTCTTTGACTCTTTGACACGTATAACATTTACTTATCCATTCCACAATTTCCTTTTTCATGTTTGGCCACCAATAACTCTCTTTTAAGTCCTAGTACATTTTCGTACTTCCAGGGTGAATTGAAAATCTCGAGTTATGCGCTTCTTGCAAAATCTCGTGCTGTAGCTCCACAACATTAGGTATCCAAATACGTGAGTTAACACGGTATATTCCTTTTTCATCCTTTTAAGCTTTAATTTCTTCTCCTGTCAACTTATCCTTCTCGCGATTCATCACTTGCTCCAGACAACATCGAATATTTTCCAAAATTTTGGGTTGAAATGACATCGCGTATATAGCTCTACCTCCAAATTCTGGAGTCAGTACCTTTATTTCCATTTTTTCAAAATCCTTAATCAATTCTTCTGATGACGTTAGCATATTCAACCTTTCCTTGCGACTTAGAGCGTCTGCTACCACGTTTTCCTTTCCAGGATGATAGTTTATCGCATAATCATAATCTTTGATCAATTCCAACCACCTTCTTTGTCTCATATTCAATTCCTTTTGAGTGAAGATATACTTTAAACTCTTATGATCTATATAAATCTCGCACTTTTCCCCGTATAAATAATGCCTCCAAATCTTAAGGGCAAACACAATTACTGCCAATTCCAAATCATGCGTTGGATACTTTTGCTCGTGCGGTTTGAGTTGCCTTGACGCATATGCTATTACCTTTCCATGTTGCATTAACACACATCCAAGTCCTTTATATGAGGCATCACTGAATATCACAAATTCTCCTTTTTCATCTGGTAACACTAACACTGGGGCGGTTACCAACCTCTTCTTTAACTCTTGAAAACTTTCCTCGCACTTTTCTGTCCATACAAACTTCTCGTTCTTTCTTGTCAACTTTGTTAACGGAACGGCAATCTTAGAGAAATCTTACACAAACCTCCGGTAATATCCGGCTAATCCCAGAAAACTTCTGACTTCCGCAGGAGTCTTGGGTCTTTCCCAATTCATTACAGCTTCTACCTTGGCTGGGTCCACTTTGATTCCTTCTTTATTAACTACATGCCCAAGAAATTGCACTTCTTTTAGCCAAAATTCACACTTCAAAAACTTAGCCTACAGCTTCTCTTTCCTCAGAGTTCCCAAAGAAATTCTCAAATGCTCCTTATGATATTCTTCCGTCTTGGAGTAAATCAGTATATCTTCAATAAACACAATAACAAACTTATCCAAATATTGCTTGAACACTCTGTTCATAAGATCCATAAATGCGGTCGGCGCATTCGTCAAACCAAATGCCATTACCAAAAACTCGTAGTATCCATATCTTGTTTGAAACGCAGTCTTGGGTATATCTTCCGCTTTAATCTTTAATTGATGATACCCAGATCTTAAATCAATCTTGGAGAAACACGAAGCTCCTTTTAGCTGATCAAATAAGTCATCGATCCGCGATAGAGGGTACTTATTCTTAATCGTCAATTTATTCAATTCGCGATAATCAATACACAACCTCATACTTCCATCCTTTTTCTTTACAAACAATACCGGTGCGCCCCACGGGGATACACTCGGTCGGATTACTCCTTTATCTAACAATTCTTGCAACTGAGCTGCCACTTCCTTCATCTCGACTGGCGCCATACAATAGGGAGCTTTCGATATTGGTTCCGTTCTAGGAGCTAAATCAATCATAAACTTGATCTCTCTATCTAGAGGTAGTCCAGGAAATTCATCAGGAAACACATCCGAAAAATCTCTCACTATTGGAATATCCTTGATCCTTACGGATTCTTTCTCCACATCCATGACATGAGACAAATAAACTTCGCATCCTTGACGTATTAATCTTCTCGTCTCAATAGCCATTAGGAATTTCTTCTCTTGCCTCTTTCCTTTGAATATCAATTCCTCACCATCCTTAGTTCTTAACTTCACCTTCTTACTTTTACATTCTATTTGCGCCTCATGGTTTGACAACCAATCCATTCCTAGTATAACCTCGAATTCTCCTATCTTAAAGGGAATTAAGTCAGCAGAAAAGTATCGACCTTCTATAATCACATCACAACCGGGACAAACTTTACTAACAATTACTTTCTCTTGATTTGCTACCTCTATAATCAAATTAGATTCCAGAGGGTATGCAACACAATTTAACTTATCAAGAATACTTTCAGAGATAAAAGATCTAGTTGCTCCAGAATCCATCAATACTTTTACTTCTACTAAGTTAATAACAAGCATACCTGCTACCACGTCCACATCTTGCACCGCATCCTTCATCATCATATTAAAGGTTCTAGCTCTAGGTTGAGCTGATGGTGCTGGGAGAGACGGCGGTCCAGCAATCCTAAGAACATTAGCCTTCTGAACAGGCTCCTTGCAATTCCTGGCCATATGGCCCACCTTACCACACTTGAAACAAGCCAAGTCAGGCTTCCTCGCTCCACTTGTGCATTCTGAAGAATAATGCCCCTTCTGGTTGCATTTGAAACAGGTCACATCCAACTTATTACACCTTCACGGGTGTCTCTTTCCACAATTCTTGCATTCTTGTATCTGAGGCCTATTATCCTTCCCTGGTTGTCCTGCCTTCTGAAAACGGTTCTTCTGAGCTCCGTCACCGGGTTTAAACTTCTGAAACTTTTGGTTCTGACCTCCACCATTCTTTCCAAACTTTCCTCTAAACTTTGAACTTCCTTGCTCTTGCTCTTGCTCTGAGCTTTCAAATTTCCTCTTTCTTCCTTCATTTTCTCTCCTCACAACTTCACGTTCACCTTCCCTATCATTGCCTTTTGTACCAAGGCAGCATAATTCTTGATCTCCAACAATGCTACTTGACTCCTAATCCATGGCTTAAGTCCCTGTTGGAACCTCTTAGCCTTCTTTTCCTCCGTATTCATATACTCAGGTACGAATCTAGACAACTCCGAGAACTTCACTTCATACTCCGCTACTGACATATCCTCTTGTCTAAGGTCCAAAAATTTCATTTCCATTTGATCTTGCATATAGCTCGGCAAATACTTCTCCAGAAATATCTCAGTGAACCTCTCCCATGTTAAGTCCTTACCTTCTAACAACGCCTTCGAAGACTCCCACCAGAAACTTGCTTCATCTTTAAGGTAATAACTCGCATATTGAGCTTTCTTGTCGTCCTTAACTTCTGCTAACTCAAAAGCTTTTTTCCATTTCTCTCAACCACGACTGCGCTTTAATCGGGTCTGTCAAACCTAAGAACTCTGGGGGATGAACAGATTAAAAGTGTTTGAAATTTCCAACTTTAGGGGCCACAGGTTGTTGCAAAAGTTGAGCAAGTCTGCTCATCATGGTGGTTTCTGGGTTTACTTCTGGGTCTTGCGTTGGAATTTCTTCTTCTTGGTGATCTGGTGAGTTGGCCATTTCTTACAAACCTGATTGAGCAATTATTTAGCAATACGATAGCATGGCATATATAACAACATTTTCTATAAAATCTCTTTTGCGGGTTTTAAGCTTTACCCAATTTTGCACATACAATCCTATTACTACATAATTCTCATATCAGTGTTGTTTTATCATGGCACAGAATAGGGTATTACGAATTCTAAACATGGTTGTATGGAAACATGATATTTAGAACAGTTTATGAGATATTTAGGGTGCACAATGGAAAACAAGATAATGGATTTATATAAACAAAAGGGTACATAAAGATATGTCTGGCTATCACAAGTTATGAAATAAGGTACAATAATATAGCAGGGTTAAACAGAGGAAAAACTGGAAAATATCCCCCTATTTACCCCTAACTTCTACCAACTACTGCTACCACAAAATTCTGAAATACAATATAATAAATGAAAAAGGGATCCCAGCATCTGACCAAGTATCTCAAAGCCTACTGGCGCTGAAGAACAACAACTAAGGGCTCAAACAACAGTCCCGTCTAATCATCCAGAATCTCTCTCAACACAACCAACATCCAGCGAATGATCTTATGCAGCCTCCGGGCCTTAGCAACAGCATCACTAGTGGATGGTCCCTCGTCCAATCTCCTCGTGGCAACCTGCTCCACCATCTTCACCCGAACCCGCCACTCATCATCCATAACTGAAGCACTCTGCCTAGACTCTCGGGCTAGCCTATCCACTAAAGCTCCCAACTCAGGAATGCAGGAGTAAACAAAGTCTCGGTCCTGGGCTAACTTGCCACCAACACTGATAGGTATGATCTTAGGCATCTCAGACTCGGGCTCAGGGGCAGGGGTCTCTGAATCTGGCCTCAAGGGTGATATCTGCATAGGGATCTCACTACTCTCAGAAGGGTCCTCCTCTAGGTCTGAACTAACATACACAGGCTCCTCTGGAGAGGGTGGAATGGGGTCCACTGGGGTACCGGTCAAACTAATCTCTGAATCTGAGTCACTACCACTACTAGGATCCTGAGAGAAAACACAAAATAGCAACCAAGAAACAATGTTAGGCTTAAATAAAGCTTCCAGCTAACTCACACCCTAACTCTAGTTTCCACTTTAAACTAATATACACTTTCCTTGGACTATACAAAATAGTCTAACTCAACTCTATGTGAGTCACTACCACTACTAGGATATTGAGAGAAAACACAAAACAACAACCAAGAAACAATTTTAGGGTTAAATAAAGCTTCCAGCTAACTCACACCCTAACTCTAGTTTCCACTTAAAACTAATATACACTTTCCTTAGACTATACCTAATAGTCTAACTCAACTCTATATGAGTCGAACTCTCTCGTGATATAAATATACCCAAAATACCCCTTTTATTCCTAACTTATCTCAGGGACTAGATCCTGTAGCTCTGATAACAACTTGTGACGCCATCAATCTCGGGGTTAGGAAATGAGGACCACACACCTTTAATCTAATAATTAAATAAGCATAAACCCCGATTAACTACTAACAGGATCAAATAGGATAAAGTATGAGACAAGATTACAACTACCAATCATAAAATATAATTCACAACCCCAAAATACTATCAAATAAACATAATCGATTCTGGATGGGAACCGATAGATAACCCATTGTATCTTTACAATTTTCCCTTCTAAGCGCTTGCTCACTCAGAAATACCACTACCTGCTCTGGCAACTGGAAGCCCTCAACACGATAGGGAGCACCAGTTATGCTCTTACGAGCAGTGCGCCTAAGCCTGGCCATCTTCTTGCTTAACTGCCATGGTTAGATTAAAACAAAACATATGAGTATAAACCTCAGCAAGTAACTATAAAGCAGTTCTACGATATGAAATCCTCAATATACTTTACCAGTCTCAGGGCATTCTACTTTATTTGATCTAGGTGGCAGATTTCCATCTTTTGGGTTAAGGAAGGATTATGAAGGAAAAATGTAAGGCTTTCAAGGAACAAGGCTCAAAGTAGGGTGAAAGCCGACATTCATCACAAATCATTAGAGGATCAGAACAGATCTTTTAGAAAAAGGAAAGCAACAGTATTTCACTATATGGAATCAATTATATGATCAACAGATTAAAATCAGGGTTCTCGAGCTTTAAGCTTCACATTAACACAATCAACTTTTTTCAAAACAATATAAACCATTTTCATTGTCAAGAATCAATTACTGAACAGAAAGTTTCAGTCTCCTTTTAAATAATCAATTGAAACCATTGATTGGATCACTTTATCTTTCCATTTCATTATAATACGGGTGATCAGCCCGTACCGACCTCCATCCGGTCTTTAAGGTACCAATCGGCATTATTTCAGCCTTAAGTTGGACTAGCCCCGCTAGCCTCTTACCATGACTGGACTAGTCCCACTAGCCTCTTACGTCCTAATCCAATCCATTAGGAATTCGTTTGGAAAACCTTGAGTTGGAAAAAGATAGGTTTTCTAAAAATTCATTTTATCATTACCAAGAATGTGAAATCATTCAGACTCTTTCGAGTCGAAACTCATTCTTAAGTCAAATTTTAAGAAATCAAAGTTAAGGGAGTGATTCAAAGACAAGCAGGGAACAACTCTTAAGGATTTTGAATCAAGGATCACAAGGTACTTAAATTAGAAGGATCAACATCTGTTTCAGGGATCAATAGGGTGATCAAGAAATAAGGTATCATTAAAAAGGGTTTGCAAAGGAAATTATAGGGTTCAGTATAATTCATGGTTTAATAAATAACTTGAACAAAAAGGACAGGTTACCAAAGGGTTGAATCAGCAAGCTTATAAATAACAGTTTATCAAGATCAAAACGGGATATCTCAAATCATTAAAAGTTTCATACTCTACATGGTATGAACAGTAACCTTTCTATAACTATTCTCACAAGTAATGAGAGTTACTTGCCTGAATTTGCTTTCCTGAAGGTCGAACTACTGCCACCTAGTATATCATTTCCTTTCCTAGCCTGAATGCCCTCACGCTCCGAAACTATAATAAAAACCAAAATCTTAGTTAGTTCTCAACTCTTGTTCCCGGAATGATCACTCAATACGATAGCTCGATTATACCCTTGACTCGAATATACGAATATAGCTTATACACATAAGCACATAGCACATCACACGTCATATATTTTACGCTTACCCTCTACACCTTTATAGACTCGACCATCGTCTTATAAACATCCTTATCTCATCTCGAGGTCAAATCATACTTTATATTAGTAGACAAAGCTCTTTTTCCTTGAAATTCTTATACGAATAAACAAACGACAAAACTTACAATATCGACCCTAAAGTCATCTTTAAACCAACACGACAACTATTGTTAACACAAATCAATCATCCCCTTTCTTTTTATACTTTAATTCGAACCAAACAGAGTAAATTAAGCAAAAATCTCACATACAATCCTTAATTAATCTCTATGTCAATTCAAGCACTCAAATTAGAATTTGACCCTTTTAAGTACTATAAACCATTCGGCTTGAACCACAATCACAATCAAACCAAGACATGCATCATCAATTCCTCTTTTAAATCAACATGCAATCTCATTTCTTCCTAGTTACACTTAGATTATACCCAAATCAAGTCACAAAAATCAATTTTTCTCTTTTGTTATAACAAGGTCGAACCAAAATCTTCATCATGCAAATCCTAAATTTTGATTTCTCAAGCATCCAAGCAAATATACAAGCCCAAATATCATAAAAAATCTTTTTTTATCAATCAACAAGTTATTTCCATTATTAAAATCATTTTTGATCTTCTAAAAATCAAAATCCCGTTCGGGTTTTTTAAGAAGTAACATATGCAAACATTTTTCTAAATCCTTAAATCATTAATTATTCTTATATCAACCTATAATCACTTTAGTTAACAAAAATCAAATCAATAACTTCCAAAAACCAAAACCTTTCGGGTTTTTCAAGATTAACACATGCAATAATCAAAAGAACAAGTTTGGTGTAGTAGAGTTCAGTGTTTACATCATCACTCACCACCGGTTCACCGGAGTTCATCATCGGTGGCGGTGGCCTCACGGTGGTGCCCTCATTCGAGGGTATCCTACCATAAAACCTCCGATTATTTCTAAAAATCACAAAAACAAACACATACAAGACATGATCACCACAAGTTCACTTTATCTTATTTTTATAAAAAAAAAACTCGGCATAGCCGAACCTACACACATGCACACAATCCGCATGCAAGTATCAAACTATACATGCAATTGGATTAAAGCACATATATGGAACAAGAATGGAATTTTATGGAAGAATCCATAAAAATCAAGTGAAGAAGAGAGATATACCGAGTGGAATAGAGAGAGAGAAGAGAAAGCTTCGAGAGTGAGAGAGAGATGAGAGAAAAAGAGAGAATGAGAGAGTGGCCGGGTGGAAAAGAAAGGAAGGAGGATGAAAGGAGTTTATATATGTTTAGAGGGCAGGGGCATTTTAGTAATTAACTAATCCCCTCTTTTATTTGATTAATCCTTTCTTTTTACTCAAATAAGATAAAAATCAAATATAAAATATATCTCTCTCAGAAAGTCGGAAATTATTGCAAATGAAAATTTTAATACGTAGATCTCAAATTTAGCTTTCCAACCATTACTCATAATAAATTTTTTAGAGAACGGTTGATTTTATATAATTTTCGCAAGCTCGCCTTAATAATAACATTTTTCCACATAAAAATCAATTTAAAATGTAATGACCACCAATTAAATCCATTCATCATTTTTAAAAAGTCTCTAGGACTATTATGAAGATAACAAAACAAATCCCATGTTTTTATCTTACTCAGATAATTTTATAAAAATGCGCGAAGGTTAAATAAACCTTTATTTAAAACAAATAATTCCTTTAAATTCATAAAAATGTCACAGATCATGTAGTCATGCACACAGACAAGCAATCACACACATACGAACACATAACTACTCAGGTCTGATCATAAAATTTTTCTTTCTTTAATCTTTATCCTTTTCTACGCGTACCGGGTCACGTTCAGCCTGACGGCCCGACGCTCAGCTTTTTGATTACGCTTCTCATTATCATTATCGACCGACACGTCACTAGGACGAAATACTTTATTTAAACATTCATTTCACACAATCTCACATATTTCACATTTTATATTCTTTAAATCCTTATTAGGACGGGTTCCGTTCTACTTGACGGCCCGACAACACGGCTTACCTCTTAAGCTGACTCTTTAAATTGGAACGTTTTTATTTACGCTCCTATATTCTAATATACAGAAAAGACAATTAATCAACACTTCATCACATAATTATAATCACATCACATAAAGCATACTTTATTGACTTAATTATGTCACAAAATTCTCAGTCGTCACACGTGTCGCAAGCATAATGCGACCGCAATTTAGAACTGCGGGAATATAATATTTTTGTTCTGTTAAAGATTATTTGATCAATTTAGAAATTCGGAATTTTTGAACTTATTGAAAAAGATATTTTGGAGTCGTCATACGATGGTTATTTGCTGGGCTTTGCAGCTCATTGTTTTAACAAATTTCAGGTTTGAGCTCTGGAAGTAAAAGATGTGAACTACGTGGATTTTGATGCTATTTGATTTAGATGCAATTTATTGGAAGGGACTTCTCGTATTTATCGAATAAATTTGATTATCTATTAGACATTTATTTATTGGATTTGTGGATCTGCGTCTCATATTTTATGATTTAGATTTAATAAGTTTGACCGTTATTTTGACTTTCGTGATATTTTAGATTTTTGAATAAAAGAATGTATTTTATTTAAGTTGTGTATTTAGAATTAATAGTCCGGAAGTGCGGGCTGTTACAGTTGGTATCAGAGCAGGCTCTCCTTCGGAGTGTACTAGGTATGAGACTAGTACAATCCCTATGATGCGATCGTATAGACTATCGTATAGATCTTAGGAAATTATATTGGATTTAGGCATTTTTTGTGTGATTATTTGTACATTTGACTTTTGTGCCTTGCGATCATTGGTTATAAGCTTAGAAATTGTTTTGTGTGTTTTAGAAAAGATGGACGGGGAGAACGGTAACAATCAGAATAACAACGAAAATCAGAACAACAATGACAATCAGGGAAATAATGATGAAGGAGGAAACGTCTTTGACCAGCTGGCGGAAACTCTATCTGTACTTGTTAATCAGCAACCGAAGCCTAACATCGTCACTCAGTTCAAGCGTTTGAGCCCGCCAACTTTTGATGGAGCTACAGACCCAGCTATCGTTGAGATGTGGATCCTAGAGATGGAAAAGGCCTTCGGACTTCTTGGGAGCAATGAGCAGCAGAAGGTGACCTGAGCTGTGTACCAGTTACATGGAAGCGCTTATAACTGGTGGCTCATGGAAAAGAGGAAGAACGAGACAACATCAAATCTTGAAGAAAATCCTGAACCGTACACTTGGACAAAGTTCAAGAAGGCTTTAGAGGACAAGTACTTTCCTAGAACAGTTCATCTGCAGAAAGAGAGGGACTTCATTTGGCTTCAACAAGGTGAAAGAACCGTCATTGAATACAAAGCAGAATTTATAAAGCTTGCGAAGTACGCGTCGACCTTAGTGGCAGATGAGAGCAGTCGAGCACGAAGATTGGAAGAGGGACTTCAAAGAGACATATGGAATTCTGTGGCGTTATTTGAACTTTAGACATACGAAGTTGTCCTTAACAAAGCGTTAGTGATTGAGAGAGGCTTGGCAGAATCCGAAAAAGCAACTGGCAATCGGAATAAGAGGCGGTTCGCTCTATCTGGTGGTAAATCATTTCAAGGGGGACCATTCAAGAAACAACACATGTACAATCAAGTTGGTGGTCAAGGAAATCAAGAAAATTGCACCAGGTGTGGTGGGAACCATGCATATACGGAATGTCTTTGGAACAGAGGTGTGTGTTTTCATTGCAGGGAAGTCGGACATAGAATTGCTCAATGACCTAATAATCTGCCACCAAAGAAGGAACCGGATAACAAGATGGGAAAGAGACGTGTTTTTCAGCTCACAGGAAATGACAACTATCATAATTAAGGTATAATTTCTTTTCTTTTGGTGACTTATTTATATTAATATTTTTTAAGAATTTGGGGACCAAATTCTTTTAAGGAGGGAAGAACGTCAACTTCGTAAATATTTATTTATTTATTTATTAGATATTATTTGTTAATTTAATTAGATTAATATTGGTTTAGAATATCCTGAAATTTTTTTGGCACAAGTTATTTGATTTTTGATAAGATTTGTTATTTATGGAAAGAAGTATAAGAATAATTTAGAAAATCGAAATCTTTTTAATTTTAGTATTTATGTGTATGGAATATTTATTTTATGAATTTACTTGGAAAGCTTGTATAAACTTTAGGATCAACTTTAAAATATTTAATTGAATTTAGGGTTTCGCGTGCCTATATTAGAACCCATTAAATTAACAAAAGACTTGTACAGAAAATCATCTCAAGGGTAAGTTTCTTTTACCTCACTTGATTACTTCGTTCGCGTGCTTTTGAATACTTATAAAAATATTATAATTATTTTATGCTTTCTTGCTATAATTTGTGAATTATTTGATACTATTAATTCTGGAGCCATTTGTGATTTTCGGTGAAATCATGCGAATACTATGAATATAAATCATTGTTTTGGGACACTTTTGTTTATATGCTAGCGGGTTATGTTAATTATTTGCAGCAGCATAATTCTTGTGTACTAATTTGGGGTAATACGTTACTTGTTTGCATAGTTAATATGTGTATGCTTGTTTCTCAAAGAAAAAATAGAAGCAAACCCTATATTAATTAACCATGCTAAGATGTGTTAAAAAGAAATAAAGTTAGACAATTATTAATATAGTTTTGGAATTAAATTTGTAAGCATGAATTTTAGCCGCCAGTGTGAATTATTTGAAACAAATGAATGAAGGTTGTTTTATTATTAGAATATAGTTGTGATCTTTACTCTTTATTGAGTAGCCTGATATGCATATATAAATATTAACTTGGTCATTGACATCAATTGCCATGCATGTATCGTTACTTGGAATTAAGAGCATATAGGCATTATCATGAGTAGAGTATATGCTCGTAAATTTTACATGATTAAGTGATGCGTGAATTAATTAATTACTTATTTGTTTCGATTTAATTTATATATAGGATTTGTTCATGTTTTTTAGATTTATTGTCGCATTCAAGGTAAGTGACTTTTCGTTGCACACTTAAATTATAATCTCTGTTTTGCAATTTATATATATATCTGTTTGATTTGATTTCCGAAAAATTGTGATATCGAAAATAAAATTTTAGAAAAGATTATTTTTATAGAATTCCCCTAGTTTTAGATTATACATCGAATTATGAATCCGATCACTATTTAGTGTGATACATAGAATATAGAACTAGTTTTATGCACGTTCCGGAACACATAGATGTCTTGTTAAGTTTGTCTTAACGAGGGTCTAAACTAGCCCCCATCGAATCATCGAATTATAGAGTCGTATCGCAGGAATAATGAGACCATAATTTAGAGCTTCGGGAAAATAATATTTTTGTTATGTTAAAGATTATTTGATCGATTTAGAAATTCAGAATTTTTGAACTTATTGAAAAAGATAGTTTGGAGCCGTCATATGATGGTTACTTGCTGGGCTTTGCAGCTCATTGTTTTAACATATTTTAAGTTTGAGCTCTGGAAGCAAAAGATGTGAACTACGTGGATTTTCATGCTATTTGATTTAGATGCAATTTATTGAAAAGGACTTCTCGTATTTATCGAATAAATTTGATTATCTATTAGACATTTATTTATTGGATTTGTGGAGCCGCGTCTCATATTTTATGATTTGGATTTAATAAGTTTGACCGTTATTTTGACTTTCCTGATATTTTAGATTTTTCAATAAAATAATGTATTTTATTTAAGTTGTGTATTTAGAATTAATAGTCCGGAAGTGCGGGCTGTTACAAACAGTACAAGTGGAGGCTTTCAATTCCTTGGTCAAGGACTTGTATCTTGGAACAGTTAAAAACATCCATCTATATCAACTTCCATAGCCGAGGCTGAATACATAGCTGCTGGTAGTTGTCGTGCTCAAGTTTTTTGGATTAGAAATAAATTAAAGAACTATGGCCTAGTTTTACGTAAAATTCCAATCATGTGTGACAATACTAGTGCAATATCTTTATTGTTAATTCAGGTAATCATTCTAGAACTAAGTACATTAATGTAAGGTACTATTTTATTAGAGAACATGCTGCAAATGGTACTATTGAGCTTATTTTTGTTCCAACAGAAAAATAATTAGTTGACATTTTCACTAAACCTTCGGATGAAGCAACTTTCACTAGACTTGTAGGTGAAATTGGTATATTAAATATTTCATCCTAAAGGCAAGAACTCAACTAAAGTGTTGCAGCAGATTAATTTCTTATAAATCAAAATTAATTTAATTTAATTAGAAATTAATTGAAATATGATTTATAAATATTTCAGAATTCTATGTA
Organism: Apium graveolens; assembly: GCF_009905375.1. NCBI lineage: Eukaryota > Viridiplantae > Streptophyta > Magnoliopsida > Apiales > Apiaceae > Apium > Apium graveolens. The sequence continues at coordinate 146,889,130 of NC_133653.1, forward strand.
TATTTATTTTTCAAAAATTCATATTTAACTTAAAAAAATTTAAATTCTAAGAAAAACCGTCTAAATGTTAATTCATATTTTCATTATGTGAAATTAATATTAGATAAAACTGAAAAAGAATAAAAGTATGTAGAGAACTGAGTTCTCGATAAGTCTAAATGACTTCCCGATAAGGTATTTTGAGACTTCTCAACAAAGTTCTCGACAAGTCTTTTCCATGACTTCTCGATGGACTTCTCGATAAACCTTTTTATGACTTCTCGACAAGTATAGTAGAGATATCAATATGTATATCAATATATGGTTCTCTAAAAGTATAAATTTTAGACTTATCAATTACTCAGAACTGGAATTATTTAATTCAATAAATTATTTCAGTAAAATACATTTGATATAAAATGTATTTTAATCTTATGTTGATTTATTTAATATAGATTGGAATAATTCAGTCCAATCAAGAAAAACTGGGTATTTATTCTACATCTCGATAAGTCACTATCTAGTTCTCGGTAAGAGTTATGATAGTGACATCTCGATATGAGTTTTCAAATTCACGTGACTTCTCGATAAGCAAATATCAACCGTTTATTCTTACTTCTCTAAAAGTCACATCTCTAGCCTATAAATATCCAGACATCTTAACATAACCCCTCTTTACGCTTTCAATATCTCAATTGACCTAACTTTTACAAATTTTCACTGCTCCCACTCGTTTCAAGCTCTTTCTTTCTCTAATCACTTACCCACTCAAACTCAAACACTTTCAATGGATTCCAACAATGTTAGAGTTGTTATCCCCAGGAATGGAACCAACTACCTATCATTTGTGGATAAAAATCAAGTACCTGATACTTTCAAGTGTTTTGTCAAATTCCTTTCTGAATCCTATCTTACAGGAGCTTTAACAGCTAATCATGTACTCCATTTGAATGTTCTCAATGAGTTTTGGAACTCAACTGTTGTGAACACAATTGTTCATAGGAATCAGGCGGTCTACTTGGTGGTTAATTGCACAATTCGAGGTGTTGCCGTGGAGTTTGGTACTGATGATGTCAACTAGGCTTTGGGCATACCTATAAATGGCTTTGTGGAGGTTTAACAACATAGAAGTTGGCTGAGTTTATAGATTTCATAAACTACAGTGAGAAGATTGACATGCCCAGGCTGAACATGCAGAATCTAAGGAAAGAATGTCCGTTCATCTTTGACTTCATCTTTCACATGCAGGAAGCCATGATATGAAAACATCTTCAGTGTGGTGCAGAAGATGGTGTATTCCATAATATACAACAGGCACCTCAATGTTGGCATGATGATCTTGGAAGAACTCAGCACAAGGCTTACCATGCCATTGGTAAGTAGAGATAAAGAAATCTTATTCCCTAGATTCATAATGTCAACTTTAAATCATAAGGTAGCTGACATTCATATCCTTGAAGCAATAGATAGAAATCAAATAGGCAATTGTAAACAGGTGTCTAAAATTTTATTTGGTTCACTGACTAGAAAGAATCAGGTAAAGGTAGCTCTACATATCACTAACTTTATGTTGGAGAGATTTAGAACCTACCCTTACCATATGCCTGACATGAGGTCTAGTGCAATATTAGTACAGCTATAGCCTCTACACTTGTAGAAGTACACAATATGATAGCACACAGGGGCCTTCCACAGCTGAGATCATTCCTTCACAACCATTATAAGCTAGGAATCCAACTACTTCATCCTCTCAAAAGGATAGAGTTAGTAGAAAGAAGAGAAAGCAAACACCTTTAGTTGTTGTTACTAAGAGTGGTAAGGACCAAAAAACATATAGTCAAACCTGGTTAGAAAGGCAAAGAAGTTAAGGAAAGTTGAGTTGACCACTCAAACATCCATCTCTGCATCTTCTCAAAAAGATGCAGTTGTAACAAAGGGGCATCAACAGACTATAGGGGCACCTTCTCAACAAGGTGTCACTATTGAACAAACCATTTTCCCCAATGCATCATGTATAGAGTTTGCACCACCTCTTGAGCACTCTCAAGAGGTTGAAAGAAGATATTTGGATGGAATACACGCTGAGAGCACATCAATTGAAACTCCCTCATCCAATCAGGGGGAGTTGCCAAAAATTAATTCTGAAGTCTCTAATCTTATAATATAAATTTCTTTATATATTGGAAGGCTTGAAACCACTTCTCAATCCTTTCCAACATCAAGTGACACAGTTCAAGAAACTGTAATCGCCACTCAGACACAATATTTAGATGGTGAGAGGCTACATTTTGAGGTAGACCTTGATGATACCATAAAAACACATGGGTTTCATCAATTTTTACTAAAGACCTTGTGCAGGTTACCATTGCACCTTCATGTGCACCATAGTCTTCACAGACTGCTAGGTTTGACGGTGATACTCTTGAGGGGGAGCTACTCAAATCCTCTCCAATTCCATGGGAGGTTTCTCAAAAAGGACCAACCCCCCCCCCCCCCAAAACCATGGCTGAAATTACTTTGTCCATTGAAGATGGGATTAAATTGCCAATGATCCAGTCATTAAGAATGCAAGTCTAGCACATTCAGGTGTCAGTTCCTTGCAAGATAAATAAGAGTTTGAGGCCATGGTACATGATAGTAACCTGGTCAAATACCCTCCAATTCAAATGGAGGTTCACTTTTTTAGTAGACAACACACTATCACAACCACAATTCCTCATGTGAGTTAAACTGTGACCCCTGCCTCAGGAACAATTACTACCTCTATCCTGTAACACCCCCAAATCCGGGGTCGGGGATCCGGGTTGTCACGAGTTCCATTTCCCTTAATAATACTTAATCTTAATAATCAACCAACTACTGCGTACTGTGATCCCACAATATACACACACACCACAAGTGATAGTCTCAGAGATGAATACCCAAAAATAACACAAGTCATTTTATTCCACAATTATAAACCATTTCACCTCAAAAGGGTTTCTGAATAATTTACATATTCTTTGCCATTATTACAATTCATAATATACATAAGTTTGGTTCAACAATAGTTGAAATCCTAGCCTATTGGTAGTTCCTATCTCAGCTACGGCGGCATCAACGCTTCCAGAAAACTGCGGAACGTTTCCTAACCGCTTGCGAATTGGAAGCTTGATCCTGTTCATCTTGCCTGTCTGCTGTTGTGTGATGAAAGAAGAAAGCAAGGGTAAGCAACAAGCCCACCGAAATAATATGTATAATAATTAACAATATATGAGCATTCTCATAGTACTCATGAAAGTCTTGGTCAAGAAGAAATGAACCAAGTTGATATCTTAACGCGACCAAGTCGCAAAATATTCAGTATATATATACCTATATACTTTTCACAATCTTTGAAATCCTCTGACATGTATAATATACACAGAGTTCCAGTTTATAAATGTATAAAAATATCATTGCAAGGTGATCTCATATATCTAACCTTGTCTCAACATTTTTCTGAAAATCTTTGACATGCACAAGATAATCATTTACTAGATATAAGTTTAAATGATGAAGTTACAAGATACTCCAATATACTTATATCTTTCTTAGAATACTACATGAACTACCACCGTTCAATGTATAAATAGTTCATCCCATAGATTAAGCTACAAGACAAAACTTGTATAGAATCAATCTTTGAAATATCATCAAAATGAAATGAAGTTACGAGATACTTCATTTGATGAAAACATCATTTTGAAAACTCGACCCTGCCAACACTCAACAATCGCCCAGCCGTAGCCTTTCTATCGAAGTGCTCTGGGTAGTGTTGCAGAAATATCCAATTGGATGATGAACTCATTACGGGAGTTTGCCACGCCAGGAAGACCACTCACGATGATCAGTCGCAGTAGTGCAACCCCACCATTTTCTACATGTAGAGGAGAACCTGTCGGATTTACTTGTCAATCGAACACTGGACTCCTAAGGAATGGACCGTCTTAACGGAACTTCCAGGCCATTTGGGCCAATATAATAAGGCTGGGCCGACGCCACTCCTAGTTCAGATGAAATCCATGACTCTGAAATATAAAGCTTGTCCCCCCTTTCCCCAAGTAGAAACTTGTTGATACGGCTCCACCAAGAAGTCGTATCTAGTTGGAAAGGAAAACTCACCGATATTTCCCAGGCGGTGCCTGTTAATGGATTAACTTGTTCCAAGAATTTTACTTCCCGAGTGTTGGGTAAGTAATCTAAAACTCTTTTATCAAAACAACAACCTTGTTGCGAATATAAAATACACCACAGAGCCGGATCCCTCAGGTTTTGAGCGAGTATTTAAATCCCCTTCGAAAGGAAGATCTTAAATATAAAAAAATGAGTTTTGGGATCCGCCCTAACCTTTAAAAATCATTTTGAAGACTCGAAAACATTTTTAAGAATGTTTGGAGTAACACTGATTTAGTAAAATAAATCAGTCCCGATATATTAGAAAATATCTGAATATTATTATTTAAATAATATTCCCATAAGGGTGATCCTTATAAAAATAATCAAGGTATGAGTTTAAAACTCATAATTGAAATGAATATTAAATAACCAAAGATATACTTATACGAAAGTAGGATTTTTATTTGAATAATCAAAAGTCAGTTTGATTATCGACACATTATTCTTTAATAAAATAAAGAATAATAATTAGTAAATAATCGGAGTCATAAGTCCTCGAATGAATATTCAAATAATAATATTCATTAAATAAAATAAACGGAGTCATATGTCCTCGAATGAATATTCAAAATAATATTCATTAATAAAATAGACGGAGTCATAAGCCCTCGAATGAATATTCAAAATAATATTCATTAATAAAATAAAGTTATCGAATAAACCTTATTCGATTCATAGTTTTGAAAACTATATCTATATATATATAAATATATATATAATATACTCGGGAACATCGACTCCCGGTTTTAGAAAATGTTCACCTTTGGGTCCCCTATACTAAGGGTATACGCAACTACTGCTTATCTCTAGCATAGGTATTATGCAACTTATAAGGAATTGAATCAACAATATATATCAAGATTATGAAACAGACATGCATATATACCATATCACATGCTCCAATATATCGCAAGATTTGCTAATTAACCACCATGCATCTATCACAAGATAATGCATATACATATGTATACATCACAACAACAGTATAACGGGTAGAAAACTTGCCTGAGTGTTCCCGGATAGACTTAAGCTTAGAGTGGGTCCGATAACCTATGAACAACAACATAAGTCGGAATTAAACCCCGGTCGCTTAAGAAACTAGACTTTAACCAATTCAACCCAAACGTTCGCTTATGGTCACTCCTACGCTTAACGAATCACATAAGTCGTTCGAGTACCCTCGACTCCACCATTTTTAATAAATTAACCATTAAGAATTTTAAGGCGATTCTTTCACGAGTACTCTACCAACTGCCTAATCCACTTTACATAATTGTTTCATACTCCAATTAGTCATTTAAGGGCCTTAACCAAGGTCTCAAAGTAAAGTGAGGGGTAAAGGTTCGTTCGTGAAACGCCGTTACTTAAAACGGTCATTTCTCCTAAACCGTACATCGGATTCAAGCGAACCACATATCAAAACGAAGCTTACAACATAGTATAACTAAACATGGCAAAGTCACAGATTCAATAGTTAGCTCTCTGTCCCGAACACTAAGAAAAAGCAGTTGTATGAAATTGGGCATTACGACGACTATGTTTACGCGATTACCAAGTTTTAAACCACTCCAAACAACCACCATTCAACTCACAACCAACAATACAACCAACCCTCATCCAAACCTTACTACATCAGTCCCCAAACCTCAAGATTTTCGAATTTATACAACCCCACACATAAACTACTAGCTATACTTAAGTTTCATTAACTATAAACAAGATTTCAACATCCAAATCACTACAAATCCAATCCAAACTCTAAACACACAAGCATCATGCTTCTCATTTTGAAAACCAACCATCAAACTCACTAATAGTAAAAGTAAAGGCTATGGTTTGAAGTTTATACCTTCCTTGGTAGGTGTTAAGTTGCTAGGAAGCCTTAGGGAGCCTCCTATAAGCTTGATCATGCTTATTTGGGCGATACTTGTGAACAAGAGTTGTAGGCCATCTCAATACCTTTTCAACGAGCTATAGAACACAACATTTGAGTGAGTATTGAAGGAGATATGACAATTTCAAGTTGCTGGGTTTGTTTTGGCCGAGAGCTTCTCTTCATGGGAGCAAAGTCAAATTTTTAATTTTTGTGTTATGATATTTTGCTTGGTTGATTTCCTTTTTGGCTTGGCAAATTTTGATCTTTTACCATGGTAACTTTTGCATGGCCAATAATCAACCAACAACACACTTCTTTTTGTCATGCTTATGTCACCATGCTTGTGTCACCTTTTTAACACATGTCCTTTCCTTGTGGTTTGATGATGTCGCAATCCTTGGCTTCTTGTACAAGCTTGTCTCTTGGTCGCTTATTTGTTTTACGGTTCGCTTAACTTTCGTTCTCGTTCGTCGTTTGAGGGATCATATATGGGATCTTATTACTTGGGTTCCCCTAAACCTTTCTCAATATTTTATATTCCTTTTATGATCCTCTCTTATAATACTTGAATTTAAATCCTTTTAATCATGTTACCTTATACTCATTTTTTCGGTATCTGGTGGATTTTCGGGAAAAATCAAAGTGTCCGGATTCGAATTCTAACGACCTTTACATAAACTCATTTACTTTATGGAATACTAATACGATCTTAGAATTTCCATAAAAGTACTCCTATATAGCGTGGTCTGATAATTTTCCTTAATCAGCATCATTAGTAAAAGTTACTATTTATCCGTGTTTCAAAAATTCCAAAAATTGGGGTTATTACAGTCTCCCCTCCTAAAAAGGATTACGTCCCGGAATCAGATAGAAAATAAATAGGGATACTTTCTTAGCATTGCACTTTCTAACTCTCAAGTCAATTTTCCCACATTGTGGTTCTATCATCAAACTCTGACTAGTTTGATAACCCTTATCCTAAGCACTTATTCCTTTTCAATCTATAACCTTCCCTGGTTGCTCCATATAGGTTACGTCTGGTTGCATGTCTATGCGCTCATATGCCCCTATTTGTCTGGCATCCGGATTACACTTCCTTAACATTGATACGTGGAACACATTATGAACTTGCTACAGGTTCGGGGGTAGGGCTAGCTCATATGCTAACTTCTCAATACGTCTTAATATCTCCAAGGGTCCAACAATTCGTGGGCTTAGCTTTCCTTTCTTTCCGAACCTCATCCATCCTTTCCAAGGGAATACCTATAACAGCACTAGGTCCCCTACTTCCTATTCATTGTCCTTTTGTGTCAAATCAATATACTTCTTATGTCCATCTTGGGCTACTACCAGCCGTCCTCTGATTAGATCTATTATATCCCTGGTCCTTTGGACCACTGCTGTTCCGGGCATCTTGCGCTCTGCAACTTCATCCTAGCGTAAGGGAGATCGATATTGTGTTCCCTCAAGGATCTCATAAGGCGACATCTCGATACTAACATACGATCTATTTTCGTAAGAAAACTCAATCCGTGTTAAGTGATCATTCCAAATTCTTTCAAGTCTATCACACAGACTCTCATCATTGCTTCTTGCGCTATAGGTTTTGCTTCTCAATACCCACTCTTTTCCAGTTCGTAATCGTTACTATCTTTCGTACCTAATATTATACTGGTTACACTTTTGCTCGTTAGCATTCTATAACCTTTTAAAAATTGCGTCAACCTTAGTATCATGAACGCGTTAGATTCGGAATACCACCGCACTGATACTACTTCCTTTCTAGCTGCTTCCATCTTCGAAAGCTTGATCCATCGTATAGAAGTAAAAGATTTTATTGAGAGATCACTATGATCATGAACACTTGTTACATCGCATAGTTAGTACAGAAGGTGGCCAGCCTTTAGTACTTGACAAGCAACTAAACAATAGATGGTATCGTACTAGGCTTCTATCACACAGATAGATAGTCATTCGGCAATACCTCCCCTTCTGGAAGGGTTGTTCTTCTCAGCTTATACAACATGAAAAGGAGAGAAAAAATGAATTGAAGAGAATTGTATATGAAAATGTACTGCCATAATATCTGGCTTGAAATCTACCTCTGAACTATAGAGGTTTGTCATAGGAGAACAAGACATTTATATATATCAACATCAAGTATTATAGCATCGTATTTTGCATGCCTAAATATTTTGCTATTCCGTCCATCAATCTACGGACCCATGCTCTTGCTTGAGCTCATAAACAATCACCTTTGAAACTCCCTCGACATCGAAAATCGAATCTGGGATTTCATTCTAGACATCATCATTACTAGAATTTTATGCTTGCACCGCAACCTTCCTCGTATAGTAATACGACGCTCTATTGATAAGAAGGAATAAATATTCAATAGGTAGACAATCGACTTAATTAGTCTATCAATGATGACTTATATATCACCACGACCCGATTAGCGGTACTCAATCTCAACATCCATTCCAATACAACTCTCACGCTTGTAATCGGCTCATTACTCGCAGAATCATTCATGCATTACTATGGTCCACCACTGACCTACTGTAGTCATTCATTTTCTATAAAATATTAATAGCTAACCATACGAAGTCCATTCATATCATATCGAATCTTCTAAGGAGGCAACATAATCACCATTCCATGATTCATGAAGAACACTCCTGAACTTGGCGTACATATGACATGAAGCAGATAAAATTGCAGAAGAGTTTCAATAAAAGCAATGATAGCAGGTTAATACCATTATTAACCATATGTCTTTATTAGGAGACATGAAGCTCAAAGGTTCATTTAGTCCTTTCGTAACATGGTCCTGGCTTATCTCAAGATATGATCTTATAAGATAGATAGCCCGCTCACGGCGATTTCATAAATTAAATCTTTACCAAACTACTATCACGGTTGAGTATCGCACAATCATCAGAAGGAATGTCAATCTTTCAAACCATAATACAATCTTCATGGCTTTAACCATTATCACTGTATTCCTCTGGCACGAGCGCCGATAATTGTCTTCTTACACTTAAAGTGTCGACCACTTCTTTGGCCTTTCCTGATAGTAATATTTCCTTACAATCAATGTCATTTTAACCACCTTCACTAAATTTTTCTACCACATTTCAAATCACTGCTTATATGAAAATGCTTTTCTTAAGTCCTTGTGATAAAAAAAATCACCATCTTTCCATAAGTCACTGCCTTAGTCTTTAAATGTAAACATTATCATGGCTGACTCTCGATCGTACTTAGGACGTCTTTTATCTTGGGCCTTTCTTGCTTTAACAATTCTGACCTTCATTGGTTCAATCTATACTTCTTATGGTTTAACACGTGCCCACCTGGCATTATTATAATTACACCATTTTTCCTTCATCAAAATTTCTATTCTTGAGAACTTTGAATATTACCTTTCTCCTTGTAAAACCTCTAAGGTTATCCTTAAATCCTTCATCAGGTACACCCTAGGCACAGGGCATATCAAGATACCATTTACTAATACCAGAATCATTGTCTATATACTTCTGAAAAATTTCTCCACTGATCCTTAAAGGTTGTTGTTACCTTAATCCTTTCCAATTCATACTGTCAAAACTCATGATTTCCCTATTAAGGGTGAAATTCCAACCTTTATGCATTCCCCTAGAATTCATTTCAAGTTATCGGGGTTTTATCCTTAATTCCACCTTTACAAGATACTTACACTCTTCCATGGATAAATCAAGTCATTTATACTTGATAGATTACCTTATTCAATCATTCTCACTTCGATAGTCTATACTTAATTTCACAATAGCATCCTTATTCAAACTGAGGTCAATCCATATGGCCTCCAAAAGATAACAACGGTTTTTTTTTCCGCTTTGCTTGCCTAATTTGGTAATGACAACAGGGATGTTCTGGAAGATATTGGTCGTGTTCAACATGAACTTCTTCTTAATAATTCCTTATTTACTTTTGTTATTTATCTCAACAGTCATCTCAATGTAGGTATATCTTTCATACCTGGCATCTCCCTTTCTGGGTATCAAGCCACCGGTCTTACACTTCACATTCTTGAAGGTCACTTCCTTCATCCAATTTTCCTAATTTCTTACTTCCTTGTCTCCTCAGTCTATCTGCGTCTCATTATTTATCCTTCGAACTATCTCAAGGTTTCCTCGAATCCTCCCAACTTACAGGGGATAAAATATATGTATCTCTTATGCCTTCAACCATCAATTTTAACTCATGGTGAATCACCCTCATCCTGACGATTACATACTTTTCTATTTCTATTGCTACGAGTCTTTAGGGTTTCCTCATGCCCAACTCCCTTATCATTCCTCAAACTCTATTGCCTTTATATTCCTTTCCACTTCAGTTTCTTTTTATTTTCCTTTCACTTATCATTATTTCATGAACCAACACAACATAAGCATTGATTTCAAACATCCCGTCATTCTGGATTCGTGTCCTCAGAACGAAACTTGACAACTTTTACAACTTAGATTCATAATTCATCATACTCGTTCGCCTTTGTTCTGGCTCTAAAGCTTTTACACTATCTCCATAACCTTGGGAATTACTTTCCCGAAAACAATTGACTGAACTTTAATCAGTTTATTCTAACCTCTGGCTCCGTGCCTTTCTTGGTCTTTCACCAGTGGGTGGCCTCTCTCTTAGAAGGGTAAGTGACAAAAACAGTCTTTTGTGATTCGTCCATCATTTAGAATCTCAAATGATTCCTATATTTCCTTTAGCCAGGCTCTCGCCTCTACTGGGTTCGCTTGTTCCTTGGAACTCTGAGAGCTTAGCGACTTAAAGGTCCTGAAAGAATTTCCCACCGCACTGTCTCCTCAGGGTGGTGGTTGGGGATAATAGTCTAAGTTCTCTTTAGACAGGTCCATGAATTACCGTATAGGAGTACCGTCTCAGGTCTCCTTTCTTTACTCAACTTTCTGTTTCCTTAGTATGAAATGTTTCATCCTTCTCCCATACTTGGGGTTATCTTATACGTTAAAATCCTTGTTTTCCACTTCATTATGTTATGGGCTCCTTCTTTCTTAATGGCAACCTCCCTGACTATCACATTCGGGGTTTGCCCTAAATCTTATCCCTCGAGCTATGGACTTCATCTAAGATCCAGTCCTTAAGCTCTTAAACGTTTGGAACCCAAATTCTGTAGGAATACCTCGTTATTCCCTTATCATCTTTCTTGGTATTAATCTCTTCTGCAGTCATTGACTCTCTGCCTTCATTCATCACTTTTTCTTGGCACAATATGATCTTTTTCGATAATTCGGCTGTATTGCAATCTCAAACAGTGTTTCGGTACCGGCTCCGGTTACCTTCACTTCTATTTCCATTTTCTCAAAATCTCTTATCAACTCTCCGAAAGACATTTTCATCTTCAGTCTCTCCTTTATAATCGTAATCCTTGATTAGCTCTAACCACCTCCTCTGGCGCATGTTGAGCTCTTTCTGCGTGAAAATGCACTAGAGCACGTATGGCTTGTGTAAATCTCGCACTTCTCTCCATACAAGTAGTGCCTCCAATCTTTAGGGCAAAACTATTGCCACGAGCCCAAGCTCATGGGTGGGGATATCGAATTTTATATTCCCTTAATTGTCTTGACGCGTACGCGATTACCTTGTTGTGCTGTATAAGAAGCACCCTAATTCATCATGCGAAGCATCACTACAAATCACAAAATCTCATTTTCCATCCGGAAACGCCAACATAGGAGCCGTCACCAACCTTTGCTTCAGTTTTTGAAAGCTGTTCTCGCATTTCTCTGTCCATTTGAACTTCTCAGTCTTATGAGTAAGCCGCGTTAAAGGGGCTACTATCTTTACGAACTTGAACGAACCTCCGGTAGTGACCGACCAATCCTACCTCTGGTAGTTTCCCTAACCATGGTTATCAATTCCTCAGTGGTCCTTTATTCATTCTTGTCAGGATCCCCCACGGGATCCTCCTCAACAACAATCCCTTCTAGGACAACATCCTCAACCGCTACATCCTCAATATGAACATCATATGGTCCCTCGTTAGGACGCTATATCGGATCCATTATCTGATCTCCAATAAGTAATAAAACATCATCACGTTGTTGCTCCTTAACCTAGGGGTTCGGAGTCCCGCTACCATATACGATAATGAACTACGCTTCTAACATGATATTTATAAGGGTTCCTATAAGGGTTTTAACTGTCAGTACTACGTTAGGTAGTCCGAATATGAACTTGGCAAGAGTTCTTATTATCTTAGTGAACTTATTATTTTAACGTCATATCATCTCTGAGGTTTATAACGCTTAGCTCTGATACCATTTCTGTAACACCCCCAAATCCGGGGTCGGGGATCCGGGTTATCACGAGTTCCATTTCCCTTAATAATACTTAATCTTAATAATCAACCAACTACTGCGTACTGTGATCCCACAATATACACACACACCACAAGTTATAGTCTCATAGATGAATACCCAAAAATAACACAAGTCATTTTATTCCACAATTATACACCATTTCACCTCAAAAGGGTTTCTGAATAATTTACATATTCTTTGCCATTTTTACAATTCATAATATACATAAGTCTGGTTCATCAATAGTTGAAAGCCTAGCCTATTGGTAGTTCCTACCTCGGCTACGGCGGCATCAACGCTTCTAGAAAACTGCGGAACGTTTCCTGTAACACCCCCAGATCCGGGGTCGGGGATCCGGGTCATCACGGTCTTTCTTTTCCCTTAATAACACCCAATCTTAATACACAATCAACTACTCTGTACTGTGACCCCACAATAAACACACACACCACAAGTTATAGTCTCAGAGATGAATATCCAAAAATAATCACAAGTCGTTTTATTCCATAATTATATGTCAATACACCTTAAAAAGGTTTCTGAATAGATTTACATTTCTTTGCCATTATTACAATTGATAAAGATACATAAGTCTGGTACATTATTAGTTGAAAACTTAGCCTATTGGTAATTTCTACCTCAGCTACAGCGGCCTCAACGCTTCCAGAAAGCTGCGGAACGTTTCCTATCCGCTTGCGAATTGGGAGCTTGGTCCTGTTCATCTTATCTATCTGATGTTGTGTGATGAAAGAAGAAAGCAAGGGTGAGCAGCAAGCCCACCAAAATAATATGTATAATGATTAACAATATATGAGCCTACTCATAATACTCATGAAAGTCTTGGTCAAAAGAAATGAACCAAGTTGATATCTTAATGCGATGAAGTCGCAAAATATTCAGTATATATATATATATACATATATACTTTTCAAAATATTGGAAGTCCTCTTCCATGCATAATATACACAAAGTCCCAGTGTATAACTGTATAAAAAAATATCATTGCAAGGTGATCTCATATATCTAACCTTGTCTCAACGTTTTTCTGAAAATCTTTGTCATTCATAAGACAATTATTAATTAGATATAAGTTTAAAAGATGAAGTTACAAGATACCCCAATATACTTATATCTTTCCCAAATACTACTTGAACTACCACCGTTCAAGTTATAATTAGTTTCAAAAGTTCATCACATAGATGAGACTACAAGACAAGATTTGAATAGATTCAATCTTTGAATATCATTATAAATAATGAAGTTACGAGATACTTCATTAAGTCCCGACATATATATACACCTATATATATATATATACATTTCCTGAAAACCTCTGTCATGTAAAGTATGAACAGAATTGCAATATCCAATAAATTTGGAAAGGAAAGAATTTTGGCATAAACCTGATATCTTGCTGATCAGGAAAAGATACCAATAAGTAACCTTTTCTACTAGTAGATGGACGAATTCCCAACTGGTCATCACCCTGGTCTCAATAGGACCTTATGCTGGACTGCCACTCAGCCACTTATGCATTTGATGGACTCCCACTGAGCCACTTACACTATCATGGACGCCCACTGAGCCCATGTTGCTTATGCCGACTCGATAGATGGACTTACTTCCCGAATGTTGGGTAAGTAATCAATTCATTTACCAAAACTACAACCTTGTTGTGAATATAAAATACACCACAGAGCCGGATCCCTTAGATTTTTGAGCGAGTATTCAAGTCCCCTTAAAATGGAAGATCTTGAATTTGAAAACAAGTTTTGGGATCCGCTCTACCCTTTTTAAATTCATTTTGAAGACTCGAAAATATTTTTAAGAATGTTTGGAGTAATGCTAATTTATGAAATAAATCAGTCCCAATTATGAAAGAAATATCTGAATATTATTATTTAAATAATATTCCCATAAAGAATAATGGGGGTAGAAGTTGGAAAACTTATACTTGAAATGAATAGAAAATAATCAAAGATATACTTATACGAAAGTAATATCTTTATTTGAATAATCAAAAATAAGTTTGATTATCGACACCTTATTCTTTAATAAAATAAAGAATATATTTCAGTAATAAGCGGAGTCATAATACCTCGAATGAATATTATAAATAATATTCATTAAATAAAATAAAGGAGTCATACATCCTCAAATGAATATTCAAATAATATTCAATAATAAAATAAAGGAGTCATAAGTCCTCGGATGAATATTTGAAATAATATTCAATAATAAAATAAAGGAGTCATAAGTCCTCGGATGAATATTTGAATAATATTCATTTAATAAAATAAAGAAGTCATAAACCCTCGAATGAATATTCATAATAATATTCATTAAATAAAATAAAGTTATCGAATAAACCTTATTCGATTAATAGTTTTGAAAACTATAACCATATATATATCTAAATATATATGTATATATATATATATACAAAATCTACTCGGGATCCTCGACTCCCGGTTTAGAAAATATTTCCACCTTTTGGGTCCCTATACTAAGGGTATATGCAAGTTACCGCTATCCTCTAGCATAGGTATTATCAACTGAATCAACAGATATATATAGCAAGAATACAAAACAGGCATGCATATATATATATATATATATATCATAGCAGCATGCTTCAATATATTGCAACATTTGCTAATTAACCAACATGCATCTATCGCAAGATAATGCAAATACATATATACATCACAACAACAGTATAACGGGTAGAAAACTTGCCTGAGCAACTTGGGGTGAAAAAGGCTCAGGACGAGTCTGGTAACCTATAAATAACAAGTAAGTTGGAATTAAACCGAAGTCACTTGTAAATCTATACTCTAACCAACTCAGACTCTAACGCTCGTTTTGTGCTTATGGATTCTCTTAAGTCACTCGAGTACCCTCGGCTCCACCATTTTTTAATAATTTAACCTTTACGAGTTTTAAGGCGATTCCTTCGCAAGTGTCTTACCAACTGCCTAACACACTTACCATAAATGTTTCATACATTAATTAACCCTTTTTGTCCTTTAACCTATGTTTCAAAGTAAGGCGAGGGGAAATGTTTCGTTCGCGAAACGCCGTTACTTAAAACGGTCGTTTCTCCTAAACCGTGCATCGGAATCGAACGAACCACATATCAAAACGAAGCTTGTAACACGAGCTATCTAGACATGGCAATGGTCATAATCTAGCAGGGGGTTCTCGGGTCCTAATGTTATGCAAAAAAAAACAGTCTAAAGAAAATAGGACGTTACGACGGCTATGTTTACGTGATTTCCCAAATTTAAACCATTCAAAACCAACCACAATTCAACCCCAAATCAATCATACAACCAACATCCATCCAAAACACACTCCAACAGCCCCATCAAATCAATGTTACCAATTCATACTTATTTCTCAATTATGAACTAAGAGTTTTACTTAAGTTCATTGACTAATTAACCAAGATTTCCAACTCCAAAAATATCACAAAATCAACCAATCTCTAAACACACAATAATCATGCCTCTCACCAACTAAAATACTCATAACAAGCTTTAACATGATTACACACCCATTACCCTAACCCTTCATCTAAACATTAGAAAATCTAAACAACAAAACTTAAAGCTAAGATCATGAAGAGTTATACCTTCCTTGAAGCTTTGAATCCATGAAAGATCCTTGGAATACCCATGGAAGCCTTAATCTAACCTCCTACAAGCTTGTTCTTTCAAAGAAATCAAGAACACAAAAATTAATTTCAAGAAAGTACTATTCACCATCTTCTTTCTTGATTTATAGAAAAAGATTGGCTTGGAATTAGAAGCTTAAACTTGTAGGAAGTATGTAACTTAACTAGGAGAAGCTATAATAATTACCTTGCTAAATAGTAAGTGGAGGAGCTTGGACTTTCATTTTTTAAGAAAAGAGGCCGAGAGCTTGAAGAAGAAAATGGGGGTTTTGTGTTTTTTGATGAAAATGAAATGTTTTGGCTTGGTTGGTTGCTTTTTGTCTTGTTTTTGGTTAATTACTTTTCTAGCCTTGACTTTGTGTGGTTTTAAATCAACCACATTTCCTTCCCCTTATGTCATGCTTATGTCACATTGCTATGTCATCATCCCTTCTAATCTCTTTGATTAGCTTCTAATTGTTTGCCTAATGACCGCTGATCTGTTATACGGTTCGCTTAACTTTCGTTTTCGTTTATCGTTTGAGGGATCATACCCGGGATCTTATTACTTAGGTTCCCTTAACCTTTCTCAATACATTATATTCCTTTTTATGATCCTCTATTATAATCCTTTAATTTAAATCCTTTTTATCCTGTTACCTTATACTCAATTCTCTCCGTATCTAGTGTATTTCCGGGAAAAATCAAAGTGTTCGGAATTGGATTCTGACGATCTTTGCATACACTTATATACCATATAGAGTACTAATAAAACCTCAGAATATCCATATCAGAACTCCTACATAGTGTGGCATGAAAAATTTTCTCAATCAGCAAAAACACTATTCATAAGGGTTTCAAAAAAAAATTCCCAAAAATTGGGGTTATTACAGTCTCCCCTCCTTAAAAGGATTCCGTCCCGGAATCAGATAGAAATGAATAGGGATACTTTCTTAGTATTGCACTTTCTAACTCTCAAGTCAATTTTCCCATATTGTGGTTCTACCATCAAACTCTTACTAGTTTGATAACCCTTCTCCTAAGCACTCGTTCCTTCTTAATCTATACCCTTCCTGGTTGCTCCATATAGGTTACGTCTGGTTGCATGTCTATGCGCTCCTATGCCCCTATTTATCTGGCATCCGAATTACACTTCCTTAACATTGATACGTGAAACACGTTATGACTTGCTACATGTTCTGGGGTAAGGCTAGCTCGTATGGTAACTTCCCAATACTTCTTAATATATCCAAGGGTCCAACAATTGGTGGACTTAGCTTTCCTTTCTTTCCGAATCTCATTAATTCTTTTCAGGGGAATACTTTTAACAATACAAGGTTGCCTCCTTCCTATTCTTTGTCCTTTCATGTCAAATCGACATACTTCTTATGTCCTTCCTGGCTACTACCAGTCGTCCTCTGATTAGATCTATTATATCCCTGGTCCTTTGGACTACTGCGGGTCCGAGCATCTTGCGCTCTACAACTTCATCCTAACATAAGGGAGATCGACATTGTCTTCCCTCAAGGATCTCATAAGGCGATACCTCAATACTGACATATGATCTATTGTCGTAAGAAAACTCAACCCGTGTTAAGTGATCATTCCAATTTCTTTCAAGTCTATTGCACAGACTCTCATTATAGCTTTTAGCATTAGAGCTTTTGCTTCTCCCTACCCATCCTTTTCCAGTTCGTAGTCGCTACTACCTTCCATTCCTAATATTATACTAGTTATACTTTTGCTCGTTAGCGTTCTATAACCTTTTAATAACCACGTCAACCTTAGTATCACGAATGTGTTTCCATTCCGAATACTACCACAACTTTATTACTCCTTTTTCAGCTGTTTCTATTTCTCAAAGTTTGATCAATCATATAGAAGTAAAGGAATTTGTTGAGAGATCACTATGATCATGAACACTTGTTATATCGCATAGTTAGTACAGAAGGTGGCCAGCCTTTAGTACTTGACAAGCAATTAAACAATAGATGGTATCCTACTAGGCTTCTATCACACAGATAGATAGTCATTCGGCAATACCTCCCCTTCTGGAAGGGTTGTTCTTCTCATCTTACATGAAATGAAAAGAAGAGAAAAGAACGAATTGAAGAGAATTGTATATATGAAAAAAAATATACTGCCACAAAATATCTGGCTTGGAACCTACCTCTGAACTATAGAGGTTTGTCATAGGAGAATAAAACATATGTATTTATATCAACATCAAGTATTATCGCATCGCATTTTGCATGCTTAAATATTTTTTGCTATTTCGTCCATCATTCTATGGACCCATGCTCTTCCTCGAGCTTATACACAATCACCTTTGA
Organism: Apium graveolens; assembly: GCF_009905375.1. NCBI lineage: Eukaryota > Viridiplantae > Streptophyta > Magnoliopsida > Apiales > Apiaceae > Apium > Apium graveolens. The sequence goes on from NC_133653.1 coordinate 146,907,544, forward strand.
AACTCCCTCGACATCGAAAATCGAATCTGGGTTTTCATTCCAGACATCACCGTTACTAAAATTCTATGCTTGCACTGCAACCTTCCTCGTATAGTAATACGACTCTCTATTGATAAGTAGAATAAATATACAATAGGTAGATACTCTACTTAATTAGTCTATCAATGATAACTTATACACTACCATGACCCGATTAGTGGTACTCAATCTCAACACCCATTCCAATACAACTCTCATGGTTGTAATCAGCTCACTACTCGCAGAATCATTGCTGCCTTACTATGGTCCACCACTGACCTACTGTCGTCATTCACTTTTCCATAAAATCTTAATATCTAACCATACGGAGTCCATACATGTCATATCAAATCATTCTAAAGAGGTAACATAATCACCATTCCTGATTCATGAAGAACACTCCTGATCCTGACATACATACATGACATGAAGCAGATAAAATTGCAGAAGAGTTTCAATCAAAACAACGATAGCAGGTTAATACCATTCTAAATCATATGCCTTAAATAGAAGACTTACTCAAAGGTTCGTCTAGTCCTTTTTGAAACATGGTCCTGGATTATCTCAAGATAGGACCTTCTGAGATAGATAGCCCGCTCATGGCGATTACACGAATTAACCCTTTACCAACTACTATTACGGCTGGGTATTGCACAGTCATCAGAAGGAATGTCAATCTTCCAAACCATAATACAACCTTCAGCTTTTAACCATCATCACTGTATCCTTTGGCACAAGCGCCTACAATTATCCTCTTACCTTTAAAGTGTCGGCCACCTCTTTGGCCTTTCCTGATAGTAAAATTTCCTTACAGTCAATGTCATTTTAACCGCCTCCAAATAAATTTTCTACCTTATTTCAATCACAGCTTATGTGAAAATGCTTTCCTTAAAATCTGATGAGTAATTTTTTTTTTTTTTTTTTACCATTTTTACATAAGTTATCCCCTTAGTCTTTAGAGGTTAATCACTGTCATGACTGACTCTCAATCATAATTAGAACATCTTTTATCTTAAGTCCTAATTGCCCTGAACAATTTCGACCATTACTGGTTCGATCCATACTTTCTCGTGGTTTAACACGTGCCCCACTTGGCAATATTATAATTACGTCATATTTCCTTTATCAACATTTCTATTCTTGAGAATTTTTGAATATTACCTTTCTCCTTGTAAAACCTCTAAGGTTATCCTTCAATCGTTCCTCCTGTATTCCCTAGATACAGGGCATATCAAAATACCATTTACTATTACTAGAACTATTGTCTATATACCTCTGAAAATTTCTCCACTGATTCTTAAAGGTTGTTGTTACCTTAACCCTTTCCAAATCATACTGTCAAAACTCATACTGTCCCTATTAAGGGTGAAATGCCAACCTTTATGCATTCCCCTAGGATTCATTTTAAGTTACCGATGTTCTATTCTTAATTCCACCTTTAAAAGGTACCTGCATCCTTCCAGGGATAAATCAAGTCATATATCCCTGATAAGGGTGTCTTATTCAATCATTCCCACCTCGATAGTATATGCCTAATTTCAAAATAACATCTGTATACAAAATGAGGTTAATCAAAATGGCCTCCAAAAGGTAACAACGGTTATCCGCTTTTCTTGCCTAATCTGGTAACGATAACAAGGATGTTCTGGAAGATATTGGTCGTGTTCAACGTGAACTTCTTCTTAATAATTCCTTATTTACTTTTGTTGTTTATCTCAACAGTCACCTCAATGTTGGGATATCTTTCATATCTGGCGTCTCCCTTTCTGGGTATCATACCACCGGTCTTACACTTCACCTTCTTGAAGGTCACTTCCTTCATCCAATTTTCTTAATTTCTTACTTTCTTGTCTCCTCAGTCTATCCGCGTCTCATTATTTATCCTTCGAATTATCTCAAGGTTTCCTCGAATCTTCCCAACTTACAGGGGATAAAATATATGTATCTCTTATGCCCTCAACCATCAATTTTAACTTATGGTGAATCACCCTCATCCTGACGATTACATACTCTTCTATTTCTATTTCTACGAGTCTTTAGGGTTTCCTCATACCCAACTCCCTTGTCATTCCTCAAACTCTATTACCGTTATACTCCTTTCTCTTATCATTATTTCATGAACCAACACAACATAAGCATTGATTTCAAACATCCTGTCATTCTGGATTCGTGTCTTCAGAACGAATCTTGACAACTTTTACATCTTAGATTCATAATTCATCATACTCGTCTGCCTTTGTTCTGGCTCTAAAGCTTTTACACTATCTCCTTATCTTTGGGAATTACTTTCCCGAAAACAATTGACTAAACTTAAATCAGTTTATTATTATCTCTTGCTCCGTGCCTTCCTTGGCCTTTCACCAGCGGGCGGTCTCTCTCTTAGGAGGGTAAGTGACAAAAAATAGTCTTTTGTGGTTCACCAATCATTTTGAATCTCAAATGATTCTATATTTCCTTTAGCCAGGCTCTTGCCTCGGCTGGGTCAGCTTGTTCCTTGGAACTCTGAGAGCTTAGCGACTTAAAGGTCATGAAAGAATTTCCTACCGCATTGTTTCCTCAAGGTGGTGGTTGGGGATAATAGTCTAAGTTCTTTTTAGACAGGTCCATGAATTGCCGTATAGGAGTACCGTCTCGGGTCTCCTTATCTTGCTCGACTTCTATTTTCTCAGTATGAAATGTTTCATCCTTCTCCCATACTTGGGGTTATTTTATACGTTAGAATCCTCATTTTCTACTTCATTATGTTATGGGTTCCTTCTATCTTGATGGCGTCCTCCCTGACTATCACATTCAGGGTTTGCCCTAAATCTTATTCCTTGAACTATGACTTTCATCTAGGATCTCATCTTTAAGCTCTTAAACATTTGGAACCCAAATTTTATAGGAATACCTCATTATTCCCTTATCATCTTTCTCGGTATTAATCTCATATTTATTTGTTGGCTCTCTGCCTTCATTCATCACCTTTTTCTGGCACAATATGCTCTTTTCCAATAATTCGGTCTCTATTGCAATCTCAAGCAGCTTTTCGGTACCGGCTCCGGTTACCTTCACTACTATTTCCATTTTCTTAAAATCTCTTATCAACTCTCCCAAAGACATTATCATCTTGAGTCTCTCTTTTTTACTAAGGGCATCAGCCACCACATTGGCTTTCCCCGAATGATAAGGAATCTCCCACTCATAATTCTTGATTAGCTCTAACCGCCTCCTCTGGCGTATGTTGAGCTCTTTCTACGGGAAAATGTACTAGAGTACTTATGGCTTAGGTAAATCTCGCACTCCTCTCCATACAAATATTGCCTCCAATCTTTAGGGCAAAACTATTGCCACGAGCCCAAGCTCATGGGTGGGGATATCGAATTTTTTATTCCCTTAATTGTCTTGACGCAGACGCGATTATCTTGTTGTGCTATATAAGAAGCACCCTAATTCCTTATGCGAAGCATCACTACACTTCACAAAATCTCCTTTTTCCATCCGGCAACGCCAGCATAGGGGCCTTCACCAACCTTTGCTTCAGTTCTTGAAAGCTGTTCTCGCATTTCTCTGTCCATTCGAACTTCTCAATCTTACGAGTAAGCCTCGTTAAAGGGGGCTACTATCCTTACAAACTTGAACGAACCTCCAATAGTGACCGACCAATCCTACCTCTGGTAGTTTCCCTAACCATGGTCATCAATTCCTCAGTGGTCCTTTATTCATTCTTGTCAGGATCCTCCACGGGATCCTCCTCAACAACTATCCCTTCTAGGACAACATCCTCAATCGCTACATCCTCAATATCAACATCATCCGGTCCTGCATTAGGACACTCTATCGGATCCATAATCCGATCTCCAATTAGTAATAAAACATCATCGCGTTATTGCTCCTCAACCTCAGGGTTCGGAGTCCCGCTACCATGTACGATAACGAACTACGCTACTATCACGATATTTATAGGGGTTCCCATAAGGGTTTTAACTGTCAGTACTATGTTAGGTAGTCCGACTATGAACTTGGCAAGAGTTCTTATTATCTTAGTGAAATTATTATCTTAACGTCACATCATCTCTGAGGTTTATAACGCTTAGCTCTGATACCATTTCTGTAACACCCCCAGATCCGGGGTCGGGGATCCGGGTCGTCACGGTCTTTCTTTTCCCTTAATAACACCCAATCTTAATACACAATCAACTACTCTGTACTGTGACCCCACAATAAACACACACACCACAAGTTATAGTCTCAGAGATGAATATCCAAAAATAATCACAAGTCGTTTTATTCCACAATTATATGTCAATACACCTTAAAAAGGTTTCTGAATAGATTTACATTTCTTTGCCATTATTACAATTGATAAAGATACATAAGTATGGTACATTATTAGTTGAAAACTTAGCCTATTGGTAATTTCTACCTCAGCTACAACGGCCTCAACGCTTCCAGAAAGCTGCGGAACGTTTCCTATCCGCTTGCGAATTGGGAGCTTGGTCCTGTTCATCTTATCTATCTGATGTTGTGTGATGAAAGAAGAAAGCAAGGGTGAGCAGAAAGCCACCAAAATAATATGTATAATGGTTAACAATATATGAGCCTACTCATAATACTCATGAAAGTCTTGGTCAAAAGAAATGAACCAAGTTGATATCTTAATACGATGAAGTCGCAAAATATTCAGTATATATATATATACATATATACTTTTCAAAATATTGGAAGTCCTCTTCCATGCATAATATACACAAAGTCCCAGTGTATAATTGTATAAAAAAATATCGTTGCAAGGTGATCTCATATATCTAACCTTGTCTCAACGTTTTTCTGAAAATCTTTGTCATTCATAAGACTATTATTAATTAGATATAAGTTTAAAAGATGAAGTTACAAGATACCCCAATATACTTATATCTTTCCCAAATACTACTTGAACTACCACCGTTCAAGTTATAATTAGTTTCAAAAGTTCATCACATAGATGAGACTACAAGACAAGATTTGAATAGATTCAATCTTTGAATATCATTATAAATAATGAAGTTACGAGATACTTCATTAAGTCCCGACATATATATACACCTATATATATATATACATTTCCTGAAAACCTCTGTCATGTAAAGTATGAACAGAATTGCAATATCCAATAAATTTGGAAAGGAAAGAATTTTGGCATAAACCTGATATCTTGCTGATCAGGCAAAGATACCAATAAGTAACTTTTTCTACTAGTAGATGGACGAATTCCCCACTGGTCATCACCCTGGTCTCAATAGGACCTTATGCTGGACTGCCACTCAGCCACTTATGCATTTGATGGACTCCCACTGAGCCACTTACACTATCATGGACGCCCACTGAGCCCATGTTGCTTATGCCGACTCGATAGATGGACTTACTTCCCGAACGTTGGGTAAGTAATCAATTCATTTACCAAAACTGCAACCTTGTTGCGAATATAAAATACACCACAGAGCCGGATCCCTTAGATTTTTGAGGGAGTATTCAAGTCCCCTTAAAATGGAAGATCTTGAATTTGAAAACAAGTTTTGGGATCCGCTCTACCCTTTTTAAATTCATTTTGAAGACTCGAAAACATTTTTAAGAATGTTTGGAGTAATGCTGATTTATGAAATAAATCAGTCCCAATTATGAAAGAAATATCTGAATATTATTATTTAAATAATATTCCCATAAAGAATAATGGAGGTAGAAGTTGGAAAACTTATACTCGAAATGAATAGCAAATAATCAAAGATATACTTATACGAAAGTAATATCTTTATTTGAATAATCAAAAATAAGTTTGATTATCGACACCTTATTCTTTAATAAAATAAAGAATATATTTCAGTAATAAGCGGAGTCATAATACCTCGAATGAATATTATAAATAATATTCATTAAATAAAATAAAGGAGTCATACATCCTCAAATGAATATTCAAATAATATTCAATAATAAAATAAATGAGTCATAAGTCCTCGGATGAATATTTGAAATAATATTCAATAATAAAATAAAGGAGTCATAAGTCCTCGGATGAATATTTGAATAATATTCATTTAATAAAATAAAGAAGTCATAAACCCTCGAATGAATATTCATAATAATATTCATTAAATAAAATAAAGTTATCGAATAAACCTTATTCGATTAATAGTTTTGAAAACTATAATTATATATATATAAATATATATGTATATATATACATATATACAAAATCTACTCGGGATCCTCGACTCCCGGTTTAGAAAATATTTCCACCTTTTGGGTCCCTATACTAAGGGTATATGCAAGTTACCGCTATCCTCTAGCATAGGTATTATCAACTGAATCAATAGATATATATAGCAAGAATACGAAACAGGCATGCATATATATATATATCATAACAGCATGCTTCAATATATTGCAACATTTGCTAATTAACCAACATGCATCTATCGCAAGATAATGCAAATACATATATACATCACAACAACAGTATAACGGGTAGAAAACTTACCTGAGCAACTTGGGGTGAAAAAGGCTCGGGACGAGTCTGGTAACCTATAAACAACAAGTAAGTTGGAATTAAACCAAAGTCACTTGTAAATCTATACTCTAACCAACTCAGACTCTAACGCTCGTTTTGTGCTTACTGATTCTCTTAAGTCACTCGAGTACCCTCGGCTCCACCATTTTTTAATAATTTAACCTTTACGAGTTTTAAGGCGATTCCTTCGCGAGTGTCTTACCAACTGCCTAACACACTTACCATAAATGTTTCATACATTAATTAACCCTTTTTGGCCTTTAACCTATGTTTCAAAGTAAGGCGAGGGGAAATGTTTCGTTCGCGAAACGCCGTTACTTAAAACGGTCGTTTCTCCTAAACCGTGCATCGGAATTGAACGAACCACATATCAAAACGAAGCTTGTAACACGAGCTAACTAGACATTGCAATGGTCATAATCTAGCAGGGGGTTCTCGGGTCCTAATGTTATGCACAAAAACAGTCTAAAGAAAATCGGACGTTACGACGGCTATGTTTACGTGATTTCCCAAATTTAAACCATTCAAAACCAACCACAATTCAACCCCAAATCAATCATACAACCAACATCCATCCAAAACACACTCCAAAAGCCCCATCAAATCAATGTTACCAATTCATACTTATTTCTCAATTATGAACTAAGAGTTTTACTTTAGTTCATTGACTAATTAACCAAGATTTCCAACTCCAAAAATATCACAAAATCAACCAATCTCTAAACACACAATAATCATGCCTCTCACCAACTAAAATACTCATAACAAGCTTTAACATGATTACACACCCATTACCCTAACCCTTCATCTAAACATTAGGAAATCTAAACAACAAAACTTAAAGCTAAGATCATGAAGAGTTATACCTTCCTTGAAGCTTTTAATCAATGAAAGATCCTTGGAATGCCCATGGAAGCCTTAATCTAACCTCCTACAAGCTTGTTCTTTCAAAGAAATCAAGAACACAAAAATTAATTTCAAGAAAGTACTATTCACCATCTTCTTTCTTGATTTATAGAAAAAGATTGGCTTGGAATTAGAAGCTTAAACTTATAGGAAGTATGTAACTTAACTAGGAGAAGCTATAATAATTACCTTGCTAAATAGTAAGTGGAGGAGCTTGGAATTTCATTTTTTAAGAAAAGAGGCCGAGAGCTTGAAGAAGAAAATGGGGGTTTTGTGTTTTTTGATGAAAATGAAATGTTTTGGCTTGGTTGGTTGCTTTTTGTCTTGTTTTTGGTTAATTACTTTTCTAGCCTTGACTTTGTGTGGTTTTAAATCAACCACATTTCCTTCCCCTTATGTCATGCTTATGTCACATTGCTATGTCATCATCCCTTCTAATCTCCTTGATTAGCTTCTAATTGTTTGCCTAATGACCGCTGATCTGTTATACGGTTCGCTTAACTTTCGTTTTCGTTTATCGTTTGAGGGATCATACCCGGGATCTTATTACTTAGGTTCCCTTAACCTTTCTCAATACATTATATTCCTTTTTATGATCCTCTATTATAATCCTTTAATTTAAATCCTTTTTATCCTGTTACCTTATACTCAATTCTCTCCGTATCTAGTGTATTTCCGGGAAAAATCAAAGTGTTCGGAATTGGATTCTGACGATCTTTGCATACACTTATATACCATATAGAGTACTAATAAAACCTCAGAATATCCATATCAGAACCCCTACATAGTGTGGCATGAAAAATTTTCTCAATCAGCAAAAACACTATTCATAAGGGTTTCAAAAAAAAAATTCCCAAAAATTGGGGTTATTACATTTCCTAACCGCTTGCGAATTGGATGCTTGGTCCTGTTCATCTTGCCTGTCTGTTGTTGTGTGATGAAAGAAGAAAGCAAGGGTGAGCAACAAGCCCACCGAAATAATATGTATAATAATTAACAATATATGAGCATTCTCATAGTACTCATGAAAGTCTTGGTCAAGAAGAAATGAACCAAGTTGATATCTTAACGCGACCAAGTCGCAAAATATTCAGTATATATATACCTATATACTTTTCAAAATCTTTGAAATCCTCTGACATGTATAATATACACAGAGTTCCAGTTTATAAATGTATATAAATATCGTTGCAAGGTGATCTCATATATCTAACCTTGTCTCAACGTTTTTCTGAAAATCTTTGACATGCACAAGATAATCATTTACTAGATATAAGTTTAAATGATGAAGTTACAAGATACTCCAATATACTTATATCTTTTCCGAATACTACTTGAACTACCACCGTTCAATGTATAAAAAGTTCATCCCATAGATTAAGCTACAAGACAAAACTTGTATAGAATCAATCTTTGAAATATCATCAAAATGAAATGAAGTTACGAGATACTTCGTTTGATGAAAATATCATTTTGAAAACTCGACCCTGCCAACACTCAACAATTGCCCAGCCGTAGCCTTTCTATCGAAGTGCTCTGGGTAGTGTTGCAGAAATATCCAATTGGATGATGAACTCATTACGGGAGTTTGCCACGCCAGGTTGACCACTCACGATGATCAGTCACAGTAGTTCAACCCCACCATTTTCTACATGTAGAGGAGAACCTGTCGGATTTACTTGTCAACCGAACACTGGACTCCTAAGGAATGGACCGTCTTAACGGAACTTCCAGGCCATTTGGGCCAATATAATAAGGCCGGGCCGGCGCCACTCGACCACTTACGCCACTCCTAGTTCAGATGAAATCCATGACTCTGAAACGTAAAGCTTGTCCCCCCTTTCCCCAAGTAGAAACTTGTTGATACGGCTCCACCAAGAAGTCGTATCTAGTTGGAAAGGAAAACTCACCGATATTTCCCAGGCGGTGCCTGTTAATGGATTAACTTGTTCCAAGAATTTTACTTCCCGAGTGTTGGGTAAGTAATCATAAACTCTTTTATCAAAACAACAACCTTGTTGCGAATATAAAATACACCACAGAGCCGGATCCCTCAGGTTTTGAGCGAGTATTTAAATCCCCTTCGAAAGGAAGATCTTAGATATAAAAAAATGAGTTTTGGGATCCGCCCTAACCTGTAAAAATCATTTTGAAGACTCGAAAACATTTTTAAGGATGTTTGGAGTAACGCTGATTTAGTAAAATAAATCAGTCTTGATATATTAGAAAATATCTGAATATTATTATTTAAATAATATTCCCATAAGGGTGATCCTTATAAAAATAATCGAGGTAGGAGTTTTAAAACTCATAATTGAAATGAATATTAAATAACCAAAGATATACTTATACGAAAGTAGGATCTTTATTTGAATAATCAAAAGTGAGTTTGATTATCGACACATTATTCTTTAATAAAATAAAGAATAATAATTAGTAAATAATCGGAGTCATAAGTCCTCGAATGAATATTCAAATAATAATATTCATTAAATAAAATAAACGGAGTCATATGTCCTCGAATGAATATTCAAAATAATATTCATTAATAAAATAGACGGAGTCATAAGCCCTCGAATGAATATTCAAAATAATATTCATTAATAAAATAAAGTTATCGAATAAACCTTATTCGATTCATAGTTTTGAAAACTATATCTATATATATATATATAAATACATATATAATATACTCGGGAACATCGACTCCTGGTTTTAGAAAATGTTCACCTTTGGGTCCCCTATACTAAGGGTATACGCAACTACTGCTTATCTCTAGCATAGGTATTATGCAACTTATAAGCAATTGAATCAACAATATATATCAAGATTATGAAACAGACATGCATATATACCATATCACATGCTCCAATATATCGCAAGATTTGCTAATTAACCACCATGCATCTATCACAAAATAATGCATATACATATGTATACATCACAACAACAGTATAACGGGTAGAAAACTTGCCTGAGTGTTCCCGGATAGACTTAAGCTTAGAGTGGGTCCGATAACCTATGAATAACAACATAAGTCGGAATTAAACCCCGGTCGCTTAAGAAACTAGACTTTAACCAATTGAATCACATAAGTCGTTCGAGTACCCTTGGCTCCACCATTTTTAATAAATTAACCATTAAGAATTTTAAGGCGATTCTTTCGCGAGTACTCTACCAACTGCCTAATCCACTTTACATAATTATTTCATACTCCAATTAGTCATTTAAAGGCCTTAACCAAGGTCTCAAAGTAAAGTGAGGGGTAAAGGTTCGTTCGTGAAACGCCGTTACTTAAAACGGTCGTTCTCCCTAAACCGTATATCAGATTCAAGCGAACCACATATCAAAACGAAGATTATGACATAATATACCTAAACATGGCAAATTCACAGATTCAATAGTTAGCTCTCTGTCCCGAACACTAAAAACAAGCAGTTGTATGAAATTGGGCATTACGACGATTATGTTTACGCGATTACCAAGTGTTATACCACTCCAAACAACCACCATTGAACTCACAACCAACAATACAACCAACCCTCATCCAAACCTTACTACATCAGTCGCCAAACCTCAAGAATTTCCAATTTATACAACCCCACACATGAACTACTAGCTATACTTAAGTTTCATTAACTATAAACAAGATTTCAACATCCAAATCACTACAAATCCAATCCAAACTCTAAACACACAAGCATCATGCTTCTCATTTAGAAAACCAACCATCAAACTCACTAATAGTAAAAGTAAAGGCTATGGTTTGAAGTTTATACCTTCCTTGGTAGGTGTTAAGTTGCTAGGAAGCCTTAGGGAGCCTCCTACAAGCTTGATCATGCTTATTTGGATGATACTTGTGAACAAGAGTTGTAGGCCATCTCAATACCTTTCCAACGAGCTATAGAACACAACATTTGAGTGAGTATTGAAGGAGATATGACAATTTCAAGTTGCTGGGTTTGTTTTGGCCGAGATCTTCTCTTCATGGGAGCAAAGTCAAATTTTTAATTTTTGTGTTATGATATTTTGCTTGGTTGATTTCCTTTTTGGCTTGGCAAATTTTGATCTTTTACCATGGTAACTTTTGCATGGCCAAGAATCAACCAACAACACACTTCTTTTTGTCATGCTTATGTCACCATGCTTGTGTCACCTTTTTAACACATGTCCTTTCCTTGTGGTTTGATGATGTCACAATCCTTGGCTTCTTGTACAAGCTTGTCTCTTGGTCGCTTATTTGTTTTACGGTTCGCTTAACTTTCGTTCTCGTTCACCGTTTGAGGGATCATATCTGGGATCTTATTACTTGGGTTCCCCTAAACCTTTCTCAATATTTTATATTCCTTTTATGATCCTCTTTTATAATACTTGAATTTAAATCCTTTTAATCATGTTACCTTATACTCATTTCTTTCGGTATCTGGTGGATTTTCGGGAAAAATCAAAGTGTCCGGATTCGAATTCTAACGACCTTTACATACACTCATTTACTTTATGGAATACTAATACGATCTTAGAATTTCCATAAAAGTACTCCTATATAGCGTGGTCTAATAATTTTCCTTGATCAGCATCATCAGCAAAAGTTACTATTTATCCGTGTTTCAAAAATTCCAAAATTTGGGGTTATTACATATCCCAGCCACTTTGAACACTTTCAAGCAACCTTCAACATCAACCACTACACACCATCATGAACACCTCATTTCTCAATGGTTGCAAGATGTTCAAGCCCAACCAACTACAGTCAATGATCTTTTGGTTGATCAGCTTGCAGGCCTAGCCAACATAACCCAACAACTCCTTACCACTGATATGTCCAACCAAGACCATACTTCACTCATACAAGGAGGATGTTGAGGAGCAACAAGAGAATATTGCAGATAAAGTAGATGGTAATGTGGATTCATGGTTATCAAAAGACTTCACAGTAACCATGGAGGAGGCCTTGGCTAAATTTAGAGATGAATAGGTCACCATTATGGGAAGCAATTCCAAGGTCCTCACTCCTCAAGAGGTTTATGATGCTGTAACAGAGGTGTAAAAAGCTCAACTGAAGGCCCTTCATCATATTGGAAGAGCTGTGAAGAACACTCTAGACAAGCATTAAGCTGTAATCAAGAAAATTGTCAATGATAGGATTGATGAATTGATGCCTACATTCTCATATATGAAATCAAAGTTCAACAAGTTTTTAGATAAGCTTCAATCTCTCTCTCTTGCACACTAGTTGAAGAAAATGTATCCAAGTTAAGGGACTCTTTCATAGCCTTGTATGGGGTGATCTAGAAGCAAATAACTCAAAATAATGACTCAAAGGTCAAGCTGGATCAATTGTACAAGGCTAGGTATGAACCATCAGCTTTGGTAATGGAGGCAATTGTTAGGAATATGTTGTATGCTTGATGATAACTTACCAAAAAACTTTAAGTAGATAAGTTAAATGATTTTGTAGTTTTCAATGGATAACCAAAATTATATATCCGTTAAAAGAGTAGCTTATATGAATAAGTTTGTAGCACATTATGTATACTAGAATAGCTAAGGGATTTGGGAGTTTTAGTTATTTTTAAGTTGTGTTGACTACTAGCAAGATATACAAAATAGAAGGGTTAATTATAAATATAAGATGTCATGTTTTGTATAATTGAAAGAGTATCAACTGCTATGGAAACAACTTCAACTGCTATTCCACAAAGCTTCAAGGGATAACTCTATAAAGCTCAACAGATAACTTAGTATATTCTCAACGGATGAGCTAGTCAAGTTTCAACGGATATGAAGCTTCAACGGATAACCCCTATGAAGCCTCAACGGATCATCAATCAAAATAGCAGTTGAAAGGGACTTGACAGTGACTTGACAGTCACATGGGTTGATTGTGTACCGAAGGAATGTGGCATCCTGAAGTAAGGATTTAAAAGAAAATGAAGTATTTCTATTTCCATGCAAAACAGAGACGTTCAAAGATGCAGTATCTAACTGGATTGCATTGGATAGAAAAATACAAAAACATGTGATTGGACCTAGCTGCTAGGTTTTATGTTTTGTCTTATTTCACATGTAACTTGGTGATATATAAATCAAGAGTGGCTAGTAACTAAAAAGTAGGAAAATTAGAAAGCATTCAAGCACATCAACTAGAGAGTCTGTGTAAGCTGTATTTTTAGCACTCTCAAGTTCTTAGTTGTGTTACTTATAAGCACATGTGTACAATTTTGTATCACAAAGATTTCTTCACACACACACACACACATATATATATATATCTCTGGTGGAAATATCAATCCATCAGAAAGTTTTTAAACACCTATTTATTTACTTTGTGTTCTTGAATATTATTATTGTTTATCCGCACTCAAGCATATTTAAAACACAGTTATATATTTTTGTAAGAAGTTTTCAAAGTTTCAGAAAAGGAACCAGAATTCCATTTAACCCCCCTTATGTAATTCTGTTGTTAGATTATTATTAGATCAAGCTCTTAACATACAAAGAGTTTAAAGATCAAAGCAATTAAACAACATGAGCAGAAAGGATGTTGAAGTAAATATTCTAATTCTGGACAAACACAACTATCATCACTGGAAAGTGAAGATGTACCTTCATCTACTCTCTCAAAATGAAAGATATGTCGACTGCATAGAGAAAGGACCTCATGTTCCTTGCAGGGCTGCAACAGATGTTGAAGGAGCTGTTGGAAATGAGAAAACAGTCCCAAAGCCAAGGTTAGAATGGACAGATGAAGATATTGAGCAAGTTCACAAAGACAAGAAGGCCATGAATATTATGTTCAATGTGCTTAATGGAGATATGATTGACAATGTCATTAACTGCAAGACTGCTAAGGAAATCTAAGATCAAATGCAAGTGCTTTATGAGAGAACTAAGCAAGTTAAAGAAAACAAGATGCATCTTCTTATACAACAATTTGAATACTTCCAATTTGAGGAAGGTGAGTCTTTGAATGATACTTTTTAGTAGATTTCAAAAATTATTAAATGGTTTAAAGCTGTATGGAAGGATCTACCAAACTAAAGATTCAAATATTAAATTCCTGAGGTTTCTACCAAAAGAATGGAATCCAATGACAGTCTCTCTCAGAAATTCTCAAGAGTATAAATATTTTACTCTAAAGAGACTATATGGTATCTTAAAAACCTATGAGCTCGAAATGGAGTAGGATGAGCAATTAGAGAAAGGAAGAAAGAAGGGTGGATCTGTTGCATTGGTAGCTGAACAAGAGAGAGGAAAAGAGATGAAGGTTCAAGCTGTTTAATCTGCATTAAACACAAGTGTTTGTGAAGGCAAGGGCAAAGGGTTAATGGCTGAAGATGATGATTGTATCAGCCAAGATGATATTGATGATACCGATGAGCATCTGGATTTTCTGTCAAAAAGGTTTTCTAACCTCAAATTCAAGAGAAACTTTGGAGTTGCAAAATCCAACAAAAACATGGTTAATAAAGCTAAATTAAAATGTTTCGAATGTGGGATGAATGGTCACTTTGCCAATGAGTGTAGAAATCCGATCTCTGAAAAGAGGAAGTTTGAGCCTGTGGATTATAAAAAGAAATATTTTGAGTTGCTCAAACAAAAGGAAAATGCTTTTATTAATCAACAAAATGACTGGGTAGCTGATGGTGAGGATGCAGATGAAGACATGAATTATGTCAACTAGCTCTAATGGCCAAGTTAGATGAAACAGAAGTCAGTTCATCAAGCAATCAGGTAATCACCACAAACCTAGCAGATTTTTCTAAAGATGACAGCAATGATGCTATAAATGACATGTCTACTAAATTGTATCACTTGCGTGTCACACTTAAATCACTCACCAAAGAAAACAATAGAATTAAAGAGAATAATTTATTTTTGAGTGATAGAAATGATGTGTTAGAAACCCAATTTATTGAGTTTGATAAATTTAATATAGAGTGTAAGATTGCCAAGGATGAATTAACTAAATCTATGAAGAAATAAGAGATTTTGAGAAAACAGCTTGAACATGAGCAAGAGGTGATCAAGGCCTGGAAATCATCAAGGGATGTATGTGCTCAAATTTCCAAAGTTCAAGGAATTGAGTCTTTTTAAGAAGCCTGGAAAAAGAACAAGAAGAAACTGGACCAAGAGTTGGTTGATGGTCTTTCAACGGATGTTGAATCAATGGATGATGAAGCTTATCCATCGAAAGATAAAACTCATCCGTTGAAAGTTGATTCTCATCCGTTAAATGAGAAACAGGCCATTATCAAAGGAAAACTAGCTAAGTTCAATGAGAAGTATGGTTCAGTAACTAAGCATTTTGTTCAAGGGGAATCAAGCAAAGTCAAAGATGCAAGCAGAATAAATGTAGGGCATCTGTCAATGAAGCAGTTGAGTGACAGACTGGAGAAGATCGAGGTCAAGGCATACTAAAAAAGGAAAAACAATAGAAATGGGAAAGTAGGGAATTAATAAACACAATAACTACACACCTGATAAGTATGCACCTAGAAAGACATGTGTTAAGTGGGGTAGTGTTAATCATTTATCTACTAATCGCAAGTATGTGATATATGCACCCATGTCTGCACCTCCTTCTTTTCCTAACATGCCCATATCACCAATGCATGCTTTGCTTGTTATTCCCGCACAGAATTTGAATGCACAGTTTGTTAATATGCCATTTTTACACAATCCTTATTATGCTGCATTTAATATGCCACAAATGTCATTTAACATGCCTTACTGGAATAATATGTTTGCACAATCTTTGCCATACCATGTTAGTCCTAGTGTGCTTGATAATTATATAATTGATCAAGGGTTTCAAAGTCCTACTTCTAAGACAAAGGTTGATTCTCAGTCACCTAAGTCTGTTGGGAGCAATTGATGATATAAAATAGAAACTATCAGAAGCATCAACGGATGATGATTACAAGCATCAACGGATGATAAGTATAAGCATCAACAGATGATGATGACATCAACAGATGTTGGTATTCGATGGATGATGATGTCAACGGATGATGAAATCAGTATTTGTCACATCAGTTGATCTTTGAAGAAGAAAAGGAAACAAGAATTTCAAGTCGGTGGATGACTTTATCTCAGAAGCAATAGTATAGGTTTCCTTGTTGTTAATAGAATAGGATTCCTTATACATCGGTAGTTGTGCACTATATAAAGCATAGTTTAGGTTCATGCTATATGCATTGTGACATTGTTATATCTTTCGCATAACCTAGCAGCTCTCAAGGATATTTTTTCATCCTTTCGAGAGAGTACTTGTGTAATAAGTTTTTATAAGATTGATATAAAAACTGTTTGATTCTGTTGAAGTTTTGTCTAGTTGATCGTATTAACTGTTTTAACCCCCACTATAGTTGATTAAGGGCCTAATAATTGCTATTAGAGCATGCTGTTAACATAGAAACAGTTTAAGATTTGAAGATTGATCAACCATGTCAGACAAAGGAGAAGAAGAAACACAGAATCTGGATCCGAAGCCACAACCCCCAGCCACATCACAGATAAGCAGCAACATGAGTAGGTATAAAGCAATCAAGGTGCCCATCCTGAAAATGCATGAATATCCAATCTAGAAAGTCAGGATGGCCATGTGTTTGGAAGCCATAGATCCTGAATACTTAAGCGGGATCTATGATGGTCCTCATAAACCGATCAAGGTAGCTGTTTCGGTTACAGGAGAACCAGAGAAGATGATAGACAAAGACAGGAAGGACTACACTCCTGAAGATATCTCGTCAATCATGAAGGATGCTAAGGTTCGACATATCCTACACAACAGTCTTGATAATGTTATGTCCAATAGAGTCATTGGATGTAAAATAGCAAAAGAGATATGGGACGCTTTAGAAGTAAAGTGTCAAGGTACAACTGCTATCAAGAAAAACAGGAGGACAGTGCTTACTCAAGAATATGAGCACTTTGACTCAAGGGATAATGAATCCCTAACTGAGATCTATGACAGATTTCAAAAGTTGCTGAATGAGTTATCCCTTGTCAATAAAGAATATGATTTGGAAGACTCAAACTTGAAGTTCCTACTTGATCTTCCTAAAAAGTGGGACTTTAAAGTCACATCGATCAGGGATAACTATCAACTCGACATCACACCTCTAGATGAGATTTATGGAGTTCAGAAAACTAATAAACTAGAGATGGAGCAAATGAGCAAGAGGAAAGGATCAAAACCTAAACCAGTTATACTCAAAGTTGAAGAGAAGCCAAATGAGAAAGCTAGGAGGAAAAGCTACTCCATAGGGAAAGCCATGATTGCTAAGTGAGATACTGAATCATCAAATTTTGATGATGACTCAAATCCTGATACTGAATCAAATACTGATAGTGATCATAACAAAAATAAAGATATGGATCAAATGGCTACCCTACTGGTTAAAAGTTTCAAGAAGATGGTCTACAGAAACTTTAAGAAATGGAGAAGTTTTTCCAGAAAAGGCTCCAGTTCCTCAAACTCTGATAAGAGGAACAACAGAAGAGATACTGATTGGAAGGAAGCTAGATCTGGAAAACCTGACAAGTCAAAAGAGTGATGTTACAATTGTAATGGACTTGGACACTTTGCAGCTGACTGCAGAAAACCCAGAGTTGAGAAGAAATAAGCTTTGATCTCAAAGAAGAGAAACTGGGATGATTCAGCAGACTTAGATCATGGGATCAATTATGCTCTTATAGAAAATGCTGATGCTAGGACCAACATTGCTGAATTAAAGGTACCTCAGTCTACTCTTGCATTTGATACTGATGATATCTATGAATTAAGATTATTTCTTAACACTCTGCATGTTAGTTTTAGGGATCAAACCTTATAAAATAATAGGATCAAGAGTGAAAACTCTGTGCTTAAGAAAATGAATGATTACCTAGAAACTGAGTTTCTTTCCATGCTAAAATTTCAAAAAGAAAGAGATAATGATGTTTATGTTAAAGAAAAATTATTAGAAAAACATGCTTATTTATAGAAGGAGTTAGCTAAAGAAAGAGAAGTCATTAAACTTTGGAAAGACAACTCAAGAAATCTTAGAAAAGGATTTTCGGGGATCAGGATTAGGATATTCAGCTAGATCTAATTCTGATAATAAAAGTGAAGAAGAAACTGAGAGAACCGAACCAATAAAAACTGATAGTCATGTCAAATTGAACAAGGTTCAAGTAAAGACCATTAAGTTTAATCCAGGTGCTAATAATGTTAAATCTATTCATGAGGAAGGTACTACCTCAGCACCTAGATCAAACTTAATTACTGAAAAGAGTGAACAAGTTCACACCAACTCAGTAAATATTGTTTTAATGACTCAGAAACAGCTTAAGCAAAAGCTGAAGGATTTACACATGAAAGACAAGAGAAAAAGGTCTAGCAAAAATAGGAATGACAAGGTAGGTGTTAATAAGAATGGAAACTATGTAACCCCACCTAATGCACCTAGAAAGACCTATTCAAAATGTGGTAGCACTAATCATCTTGCTAATTCTTGCAGGAAGAATAAAGAGATAAAATATGTTCATTCTAAATCAGAGTTTAGGAATAGAACAGCTAGATATAAACTACAGAACCCTTGTTTTCATTGTGGAAGTGTTTGGTATTCTATTTATACATGTAAAGAGTATCACGGTTTATATTATGATTTTTATAAACTGAAACCCTCTTTAGTTAAAGCAAAATCTGTTTCTGCATGTATAAATACTGGTAGTAAGAATGTTAACATAAACTCTAATATGAAGTCTTCTGCTACATATGTTAACAAACTTAAAAGGGCCAAAGGATCCAAGCAAGTCTGGGTCCTTAAAAACACTAACTGATTCAAATTACTGATTGCAGGGTGATAGGAAGAATGCTCTAGTCTTGGACAGTGTATGCTCAAGACATATGACTGGTTATAAATCCCTGCTATCAGAATTTGAGGAGAAGGCTGGCCCAAGCCTTTCTTATGGAGATGGCAACTTAGGAAAAATCTTAGGATATGCCAAAATCAAAGTTGGAAATGTCATCATTGAAAATGTAGCTCTATTTGCAAGAATCAAGCATAATCTGATCAGTGTGAGTCAAATCTGTGACAGAGATTACCAAGTTAATTTTTATAAGGAGCATTGTGAAATTGTCAGTAAGTCTGATGGAAAGATCACATTGACTGGTGTGAGACATGGGAGTTTGTATGAAGCCACGGTCTCAACAAGAACTGATAACTCAGATGTTTATCTACTAAGTAGAGCATCTGTGGAAGACAGCTGGAACTGGCATAAAAGACTTTCTCACCTCAACTTCAACAATATCAATGAACTTGTGAGGAAAGATCTTGTAAGAGGATTGCCCAATGCAGTATTTACTCCTGATGGCTTATGTAATTCATGCCAGAAAGCCAAACAAAGGAAGACATCTTTCAAGAGTAAAATAGAATCCTCAATTCTTGAACCATATCATCTACTTCATGTTGATCTTTTTGGTCCAGTGAATGTTATGTCTATTGCCAAGAAGAGGTATGTACTTGTAATTGTTGATGAATTTACAAGATACACATGGGTGTACTTTCTGCACACCAAGGATGAATCTCCATCCATTCTTCTTAATCATGTAAGGGAGTTGGAGCAAGGATCAACATACAAAGTGAAGATCATCAGAAGTGATAATGGAACTGAATACAAGAATAACTCTATGGAAGAATTCTGTAAACTCAAGGGGATAAAATAAGAGTTTTCTGCTCCTGGAACTCCACAACAAAATGAAGTTGTTGAAAGAAAGAATAGAACTCTGATAGAAGCTGCAAGAACCATGCTAGAAGAAACAAGATTGCCTACCTACTTCTGGGCTGAGGCTTTGCAAACTGCTTGCTTTACACAAAATGCAACATTGATCAACAAGCATGGAAAGACACCATTTGAGATGGTGAAAGGGAAGAAGCCAAATTTGAAATACTTTTATATATTTGGTTGTAAGTATTTTATTCTCAAAACTCATCCGGAGCAGCTTACCAAATTTGATCTAAAACCTGATGAAGGATTATTTATAGGATATCGGTTGACTATAAAAGCCTTCAGAGTTTACAATCTGAGAACAAGAATAGTCATGGAGTCTATAAATGTATCTTTTGATGACAAGAAGATAACACGTCTAGAAGATGCAGATGACCATGACAAGTTGAGATTTGAAAATGAAGTACCTTATGCTGAACTTTTAAATCCTGACTCTGATACAGTAAGTCCTGATATCACTCTAAACTCTGAAGTTCCACAGAATAATGGAAATTCTTCTGACCCTGAAGCATATGTTGAGGGGGAGCAACATGATTTAAATCCTGAGACTACTGCGAGTGATACAACTCAAGGAACATCAGTAGAAAGATCATCAGACTCATCTTTCTCAAACTCTAATGACTCAAATACTGATAACTATGGGAACACTGATTCAGGGGGAGCATCAGGAAACAACAGTGGTACTACTCAAAGAAATAACAGAGAATTTATGGATAGGGGAGGTTCTTCTTCTAGGAGTCAACTTCCATCAGGAAGAAAATGGTCTAAGTCATACACACCTGACTTGATCATTAGAAACCCTGACAGTGGTGTAAGAACAAGAAAAGCCACTCAGAATGAATGTCTCTACCATTCTTTTCTATCTCAAAATGAACCTAAGAAGGTTGAAGAAGCTTTACAAGATGCTGAATAGGTCACAGCAATGCAAGAAGAGCTCAATGAATTTGAAAAGAACAAAGTCTAGACTCTTGTGCCAAGACCAAAGAACAGATCTATAGTTGGCATAAAGTGGGGGTTCAGAAACAAAACTGACAGTGAGGGCATTGTTACAAGGAACAAAGAAAGACTGGTTGCAAAGGGTTACTCACAACAAGAAGGCATTGATTATGATGAGATATTTTCTCCAGTTGCAAGGCTAGAGGCAATAAGGATCATTCTTGCATGTGCTACTCACAAGAAATTTAAGGTGTTCCAAATGGATGTGAAGAGTCCATTCTTAAATAGAAAACTCGAAGGTGAAGTTTATATTGAACAGCCTCCAGGGTTCATTAATCCAAAGTATCCAGATCATGTCTACTTACAAGATAAAGCACTCTATGGATTGAAGCAAGGTCCAAGGACCTGGTATGAAACACTTGCTCTATTTCTGCTAGAGAGTGGTTTAACAAGAGATATAATTGATAAAACTCTCTTTTATAAATACCATGGTAAGGACTTGTTATTAGTACAGATATATATTGATGATATCATTTTTAGATCTACTAATGATAAACTCTGTGAGATATTTACAAAGCTAATGCAGTCCAAGTATCAAATGACTATGATAGGAGAATTGAGTTACTTTCTGGGGTTACAAGTCAAACAGACTAATGAAGGAATCTTCATAAATCAATCCAAATACACCAGGAACTTACTTAAAAGATTTGGAATGCAGGACTGCTCAACTGCATCAATTCTTATGGCCACTACGACCAAGTTAGATTTAAATACTGGTTCTTCAGTAGATATAACTAACTACAGAGGTATTATTGGCTCACTCCTATATTCGAATGCTAGTAGACCTGATATCATGTATGCTACTTATCTATGTGCAAGGTTCCAAGCCGACCCTAGAGAACCTCATCTATTAGCTGTAAAGAGAATCTTTAAGTATCTCAAAGGCACTATAAATCTGGGATTATGGTATCCTAGAAATTCAGACTTTAAGCTAATTGGATATTCAGATGTTGATTTTGCATGATGCAAAATAGACAGGAAAAGTACTTCTGAAAGCTGCCAATTTCTTGGAGGCAGATTAGTTTCTTGGTACAGCAAGAAATAAAAGTCAATTTCCACTTCAACTGCAGAAGCATAATACATTGCTACAGGAAGCTTTTGTGCTCAGATTCTATGGATGAAGAATCAGTTGTTGGATTATGGGTAGACTATTTTTCTATTCCTATATATTCTGATAATCAAAGTGCTATTGCAATGACAGGAAATCCAGTGCAGCATTCTATGACTAAGCACATCAGTATCAGATGGAATTGATCTTTATTCCAACAGATCAGCAAGTAGTAGATATATTCACCAAGCCTCTCTGTGAAGCGACATTCACAAGATTGGCGAATGAATTGGGAATGATTTCAGGGCAGTTCTCAAACTCTAATAATTAAGTCTGCTGATATTTATGGAAGCATGGTATCTTATTATTTGTCAGTACTTGTTAGTGTTAGATACTGATTCTTATGCTAAATGCTTGATACAATGATAATATGCAAACTGTGCTAAATGAACTTATGTGAAAATTGCATGTTGAACTACTGATTATGCTTATTAACTCTGTTATTAGTTGAACTTGTTTTGACTAATAGTTTATTTCAGTATTTAATAAATACTGATAGAAGTAATTAAAATAATAATAATGGTCAAACCATGATTGACTGTTATACTTCATATATTATTTTGAATTTATTCGAAATAAATTGTTAAAAGTATTTTTAATTAATCAGTGAGTGAGTGGAATATCTTTTAATTGATTAAATGGGATAGCTACTAATGCAAGTATCCATTGATACTTGAGTATTTACATTGGGAATAGGAATATGAAGAGAGAGATTACTTTTTGCTTGTCTAGATACGCGTAATTGTGTATGCTTATTATGTCTAATTATTGCATGGTCAATCAAACAGTCTCTTCAGTTTTCATCTTTTTCTATAAATACAACCATTCACTCTCAAAGCTTCTCATTATCTTTTTCACTCACAAATACCCGTCTTACTCATCAAAATGGCTCAACCTCAGTTTTACAAACGCAACGGTGGTTGTTATCTACCGATTTTTAATCCTAGTGATTAGAATATATACTTTGACCCTTACGGACATAAGGTTCGTATTCATGGTAAAGTCTAACATCAAACTGAAGTTCTGACTTCAGTCTATGATCATCTCTCTTGGGATGATTAGTTGGAAATACACTTCTTGACTAGCGAGGTTATTCTTCAAGAAGAACTTCAGGCTGAGTTGGCAGAACATGCTCAATAAGCAGCTCTTGAACTGCAAGAGAATATTATCTCTCTTGCAGGCACAATGAGTAGGATCTACCATCATATGGCGATGAAGGTGGAGCGGGCGGCAAAGAAGCAGAAGAAAACCGAGTAGATAGATTGTATTAGGATTTTATCTTAAAATTCTATAAAATCTTGTACTTTGTTTCTTCTTAATTAATGAAAATATTTAAGCTTTTTTTGCTTAATTAAATGACTTCTTGATTACTTTCTTGTATGTGTGCTTGAATGTTCTTAAATGTTAAATGATTAATCACTACTGCATGCTAAAGTTCAGATATTTTTCATAGTGCATGTGAATAAACTAATCTCTGTTTGAGTTCATATGATACTTCAGTACAGATTGAGCACTACAAGAACTAAATGCTGGTTGAGAAGAAAATTTAAGAAAGATCTAATTCTTAATCACTATACTTTATTGAAGCCTCAAAATACGTGCAAACAGTGTACATAAACAACTCACCGGGACAGAGGGAGTACAATCTTTGAGTGTTGCTTACAATACAAAATCTTTTGAAACTTTCTTTTCTTATCAAAAAAGTTTTCCACACTCAATCTCAAATTTCATATATCTTATATCTTAAATTTCTTCTTACAACTAAAACACTTGAATTCTTTTCTCAAATGTTGCCAAAAATCAAGTGTCATAATTCTTGAATTATGTTCACCACTCAGAAACAACATCTAGTTGGTTAGAGACTACTTGATGAGGTAGATCTTGATGATACTAACAGAGACATATAGGTTTCATCAGTTTTTACTGAAGACTCTGTGATAGCTTTCATTAAACACATTTCAAGTGTTAATTTTTTGCAAGAAAACAAAGTTTTGAGATCATGGTACATGACAGTAACCTGATCAAATCCTCTCCAATTCAAATGGAGGTTGTAATAACCCCAATTTTTGGAATTTTTGAAACACGGATGAATAGTAACTTTTGTTGATGATGCTGATTAAGGAAAATTATCAGACCACGCTATATAGGAGTACTGTTATGAAAATTCTAAGATCGTATTAGTATTCCATAAAGTAAATAAGTTTATGTAAAGATCGTCAGAATCCAAATTCGAACACTTTTGATTTTTCCCGAAAATCCACCAGATACCGAAAGAATTAAGTATAAGGTAACATGATTAAAAGGATTTAATTCAAGGATTATAAGAGAGGATCGTAAAAGGAATATAAAATATTGAGAAAGGTTTAGGGGAACCCAAGTAATAAGATCCCGGGTATGATCCCTCAAACAATAAACGAGAATGAAAGTTAAGCGAACCGTATAACAGATCAGCGGTCATTAGCCAAGTAATTAGGGGTTAATCAAAGAGGTTAATGGACGATGATGTCATCACACCAACAAGAGGAAGACAAGTGTAACAAGATGACATAAGCAGATGACATAAGCATGACCAAAAAGGGAAGGAAGTGTTGGTTGATTATAAACCACACAAAATTTACCATGGTTAAAAGGTTAATTAATCAAAACAAAAACAAAACAACCAATCCAAGGCAAAACAAATCACAAAACACAAATTAGAAGTTGACTTTTGCTTTCCAAGAACAAAAGCTCTCGGCCAAAACCAGAGCACTCAAATAGTATGTTCTATAGCTCTTTGGAAAGGTATTGAGATGACCTACAACTCTTGTTCACAAGTCTCATCCAAATAAGCATGGTAAGACCCTAGTTTTGACAGTTATTTCAATCTGACTTTTAGAAACTTCAAAATTGAACTTTGTGTTCTTGATTTCTTTGGAAAGATCAAGCTTGTAGGAGGTTAGATTAAGGCTCCCTAAGGCTTCCTAGCAACTTAACACCTACCAAGGAAGGTATCAACTTCAAACCCTAGCTTTGATTTTATGATTCCATTAAGTTTTATTGAAGCATTGTTAGTATTAAGGCTTGATCTTTGATTATAAGTAGTTTTGGTGAATTTGTATTGGTTTTGAATATTGGGTCTTTGATTGGTTGGATAAATTGGTAAAATTTGGAGTTGGGGACTGAGTTTGTAGTATGATGGTTGAATATTGTTGTATTGGTGGTTGTGAGTGAATTGATGATAATTTAGAGTGTTAATTAAATTGGAAATCGTGTAAACATAAACGTCATAATGCCCGATTTTCCTTAACTGTTCTGTTTTTAACATCAGGACATGTGAACTCACTGTTAGGTTTTGACCATTGCCATTATTAGATAGTTCATGTTACGGGCTTCTTTTTGATATGTGGTTCGCTTGAATCCGATGTACGGTTTAGGAGAAACGACCGTTTTAAGTAACGGCGTTTCGCGACCGAACCATTACCCCTCGCCTTACTTTGAAACCTTGGTTAAGGTCCTTAAATGACTAATTGGAGTATGAATCAATTATGTAAAGTGGATTAGGCAGTTGGTAGGGTACTCGCAAAAGAATCGCCATAAATTCTTAATGGTTAATTTATTAAAAATGGTGGAGCCAAGGGTACTCGAACGACTTATGTGATTCGTTAAGCGCAGAAGTGACCATAAGCGAATGTTAAGGTTCAATTGGTTAAAGTCTAGTTTCTTAAGCGACCGGGGTTTAATTCTGACTTATGTTGTTGTTCATAGGTTATCGGACCCACTCTAAGCTTAAGTCTATCCAGGAACACTCAGGCAAGTTTTCTACCCGTTATACTGTTGTTGTGATGTAAATATATGTATATGCATTATCTTGTGATAAGTGCATGATTGTTATTAGCAAATTTTGCGATATATTGGAGCATGCTGATATGGTATATATGCATGTCTGTTTCGTAATCTTGATATCTAATTGTTGATTCAAATTCTTATAAGTTGCATAATACCTATGCTAGAGATAAGCAGTAGTTGCGTATACCCTTAGTATAGGGGACCCAAAGGTGAACATTTTTCTAAACCGGGAGTCGATGTTCCCGAGTATAATATATATATATATATATTTTTATATATATATAGATATAGTTTTCAAAACTATTAATCGAATAAGGTTTATTCGATAACTTTATTTTATTCAATGAATATTATTTTGAATATTCATTCGAGGACTTATGACTTATTTTCGATTATTCAAATAAAGATCGTACTTTCATATAAGTATATCTTTGGTTATTTATTATTCATTTCAAGTATGAGTTTTAAAACTTTTACTTCAATTATTTTTATAAGGATTATCCTTATGGGAATATTATTGAAATAATAATATTCAGATATTTTCTAATATATTGGGACTGATTTATTTTATTAAATCAGCATTACTCCAAACATTCTTAAAAATGTTTTCGAGTCTTCAAAATGATTTTAAAAGTTAGAGCGGATCCCAAAAACTCGTTTCCAGATTTAAGATCTTCTTTCCAAGGAGACTTGAATATTCGCTCAAAAATCTTAGGAATCTGGCTCTGTGGTGTATTTTATATTCGCAACGAGGTTGTTGTTTTGAGAAAACAATTTGATTACTTGCCCAATGTTCGGGAAGTAAGTCCATCTAATTGAGTCGGCATAAGCGACAAGCCGGGGTACGGTCTATGAAGGTGTAAGAGGCTGGGTGACAGTCCATCCACGCGTGAGTGGCCGGGTAACGGTCTAGCGCGAGGTCCTAATACGGCCTGGGTGATGACCGGTGAGGAATTCATCCATCTACAGTAGAAAAGGTTACTTATTGGTATCTTTTCCTGATCAGCAAGATATCGGGTTTATGCCAAAATTCTTTTCCTTTTCAAAATTCATTGGAGGTTACAAACTCTGTTCATACTTTACATGACAGAGGTTTTCAGGAAAGGTATGAGAGATATATATGGATATATATATCGTGACTTAATGAAGTATCTCGTAACTTCATTTCTTTTGAATGATAATATAAAGATTGAATCTATTCAAATCTTGTCCTGTAGTCTCATCTATGTGATGAACTTTTGAAACTAATTATAACTTGAACGGTGGTAGTTCAAGTAGTATTCGGAAAAGATATAAGTATATTGGAGTATCTTTTAACTTCATCTTTTAAACTTATATCTAGTAAATGATTATCTTATACATGTCAAAGATTTTCAGAAAAACATTGAGACAAGGTTAGATATATGAGATCACCTTGCAACGATATTTTATACAGTTATAAACTGGAACTCTGTGTTTATTATGCATGGAAGAGGACTTCCAAGATTTTGAAAAGTATATGTACATATATACTGAATATTTTGCGACTTGGTCGCGTTAAGAGATGAAACTTGGTTCATTTCTTCTTGACCAAGACTTTCATGAGTACTATGAGAATGCTCATATATTGTTAATTATTTTACATATTATTTCGGTGGCCGTGTTGCTCACCCTTGCTTTCTTCTTTCATCACACAACAACAAATAGACAAGATGAACATGATCAAGCTCCCAATTCGCTAGCAAATAGGAAACGTTCCGCAGTTTTCTGTAGGCGTTGATGCCGTTGTAGCTGAGGTAGGATCTACCAATAGGCTAGGCTTTCAACTTTTGATGTACCAGACTTATGTATATTTATGAATTGTAATAATGGCAAGGAAAATGTAAATTTATTCAGAAACCCTTTTAAGGTGTAATGGCAAATTATTATGGAATAAAATGACTCGTGTTATTTTTGGATATTCATCTCTGAGACTATAACTTGTGGTGTGTGTGTTTATTGTGGGGTCACAGTACGGAGTAGTTGATTGTTTATTAAGATTGGGTGTTATTAAGGGAAATGGAACTCGTGACAACCCGGATCCCCGACCCCGGATTTGGGGGTGTTACAGAAATGGTATCAGAGCTAAGCGTTATAAACCTCAGAGATGATGTGACGTTAAAATAATAAGTTCACTAAGATAATAAGGACTCTTACCAAGTTCATAGTCGGACTACCTAACGTAGTACTGACAGTTAAAACCCTTATGGGAATCCTTATAAATATCATGATAGAAGCGTAGTTCGTTATCGTATATGGTAGCGGGACTCCGAACCCTGAGGTTGAGGAGAAACAGCGCGATGATGTTTTATTACTAATTGGAGATCGGATTGTGGATCCGATAGAGCTTCCTAATGCAGTACCGGATGATGTTCATATTGAGGATGTAGCGGTTGAGGATGTTATCCTATAAGGGATTGTTGCTGAGGAGGATCCCGTGGAGGATCCTGTCAAGAATGAATAAAGGACCACTGAGGAATTGATGACCATGGTTAGGGAAACTACCAGAGGTAGGATTGGCCGGTCACTACCGGAGGTTCGTTCAAGTTTGTAAAGATCGTAGCCCCTTTAACGCGGCTTACTCGTAAGACTGAGAAGTTTGAATGGACAGAGAAATGCGAGAAAAGCTTTTAAGAACTAAAGCAAAGGTCGGTGACGGCTCCTATGTTGGCATTGTCAGATTGGAAAAAGGAGATTTTGTGAATTGTATTGACGCTTCGCTTAAGGAATTAGGGTGCTCTTATACAACACAACAAGGTAATCGCGTACGCGTCAAGACAATTAAGGGAATATAAAATTCGATATCCCCACCCATGAGCTTGGGCTCGTGGCAATAGTTTTTCCCTAAAGATTGGAGGCACTACTTGTATGGAGAGAATTGCGAGATTTACACAAGCCATAAGTGCTCTAATGCATTTTCACGCAAAAAGAGCTCAACATGCGCCAGAGGAGGTGGTTAGAGCTAATCAAGAATTATGATTGGGAGATTCTTTATCATTCGGGGAAAGCCAATGTGGTGGCTAATGCCCTTAGTAAAAAGGAGAGACTCAAGATGATAATGTCTTTGGGAGAGTTTATAAGAGATTTTGAGAAAATGGAAATAGAAGTGAAGGTAACCAGAGCCGGTACTGAAAAGCTGTTTGAGATTGCAATACAACCCGAATTATTGGAAAAGAACATATTGTGCCAGAAAAAGTGATGAATGAAGGCAGAGAGCCAACAAATAGATAAGAGATTAATACCGAGAAAGATGATAAGGGAATAATCAGGTATTCCTACAGAATTTGGGTTCCAAATGTTCAAGAGCTTAAAGATGAGATCTTAGATGAAAGCTAGTTTGAAGAATAAGATTTATAGCAAACCCTGAACGTGATAGTCAGGGAGGTCGCCATCAAGATAGAAGGAACCCATAACATAATAAAGTGGAAAATGAGGATTTAAAACATGTAGGATGACCCCAATTATGGGGAGGAGGAGGGAACGTTCAGACTAAGGAAACAGAAGTCGAGTAAGGAAAGGAGACCCGAGACGGTACTCCTATACGACAATTTATGGACCTTTCTAGACAGAACTTAGACTATTATCCCCAACTACCACCCTGAGGAAACAGTGCGGTGGGAAATTCTTTTAGGACCTTTAAGTCGCTAAGCTCTCAGAGTTCCAAGGAACAGGTTGACCCAGTCGAGGCAAGAGCCTGGATAAAGGAAATATAGGAATCGTTTGAGATTCTAAATGATGGACGAATCACAAAAGACTGTTTTTGTCACTTACCTTCCTAAGAGAGAGGCCACCCACTGGTGAAAGACCAAGAAAGGCACGGAGCCAGAGGTTATGATAAACTGATTAAAGTTCAGTCAATTGTTTTCGAGAAAGTAATTTCCAAGATTATGGAGATACTGTAAAAGCTTTAGAGCCGGAACAAAGGCGGACGAGTATGATGAATTATGAAGCTAAGTTGTAAAAGTTGTCAAGATTCGTTCTGATGACAATAATCCCAAAATGATGTGATGTTTGAAGTCAATGAGTAGTGGGTTCATGAAATGATTGTAATAGAAAAGAAAATAAAAAGAAACTGAAGTGGAAAGGAATATAAAGGCAATAGAGTTGGAGGAATGATAAGGGAGTTAGATATGAGGAAACCCTAAAGACTCGTAGCAATAAAAATAAAAAAAAGTATGTAATCGTCAGGATGAGAGTGATTCACCATGAGTTAAAGCTGATGGATGAAGGCATGAAAGATACATATATTTTATCCCCTTTAAGTTGGGAGGATTCGAGGAAACCTTGAGATAGTCCGAAGGATAAACAAGGAGACGCGGATAGACTGAGGAGGCAAGAAAGTAAGAAATTAGGAAAATTGGATGAAGGAAGTGACCTTCAAGAAAGTGAAGTGTAAGACCGGGGGCATGATACCCAGAAAGGGAGACGCCGGGTACGAAAGATATCCCAACATTAAGATGACTGTTGAGATAAACAACAAAAGTAAATAAGGATTTATTAAGAAGAAGTTCACGTTGAACACGACCAATATCTTCTAGAACATCCCTATTATCATTACCAAATCAGGCAAGAAAAGTGGATAATCGTTGTTATCTTTTGGAGGCCATATGGATTGAACTTATTTTGAATAAGGATGCTATCGTGAAATTGGTATAGACTATCGAGGTGGGAATGATTGAATAAGATAATCTATCAAGGATATATGACTTGATTTATCCATGGAAGGATGTAAGTACCTTTTTAAAGGTGGAATTAAGGATATAACTTTGATAACTTGAGATGAACCTTAGGGGAATGCATAAAGGTTGGCATTTCACCCTTAATAGGGACATTATGAGTTTGGGTAGTATGGAATGAAGGACTAAAGTAACAACAACCTTTAAAGATCAGTAGAGAAATTTTTCAGAAGTAAATAGACAATGGTTTTAGTATTAGTAAATGGTATTTTGATATGCCCTGTATCTAGGGAATACAGGAGGAACGATTTAAGGATAACCTTAGAGGTTTTATAAAGAGAAAGGTATTATTCGAAGTTCTCAAGAATAGAAATTTGATAAAGGAAAAATGGCTTAATTATAATAATGCCAGGTGGGCACGTGTTAAACCATAAGAAGTATAGATCGACCCAATGAAGGTCGAGATTGGTGAAAACGAGAAGGACCCAAGATAAGAGACGTCCTAAGTATGATCGAGAGTCAGTCGTGACAATGTTCATATCTAAAGACTAAGGCAATGACTTATGGAAAAATGGTAATTTTTTTTCTTTTTTCTCACCAGGACTTAAGAAAAGCATTTTCACATAAGCAGTGATTGAAATGAGGTACAAAATTTAGTTGGAGGTGGTTAAAATGACATTGATTGTAAGGAAATTTTACTATCAGGAAAGGCCAAAGAGGTGGCCGACACTTTAAATGTAAGAGGATAATTATAGGTGCTCGTGCCAGAGGAATACAGTGATGATGGTTGAAGCCGTGAAGGTTGTATTATGGTTTGGAAGATTGACATTCCTTCTGATGACTTTACAATACCCAACCGTAATAGTAGTTTGGTAAAGGTTTAATTCGTGTAATCGCCATGAGCGGGCTATCTATCTTAGAAGGTACTATCTTGAGATAAGCCAGGACCATGTTACGAAATGACTAAATGAACCTTTGAGATGCATGTCTCCCAATAAAGACATATGGTTAATAATGGTATTAACCTGCTATCATTGCTTTGATTGAAACTCTTCTGCAATTTTATCTGCTTCATGTCATGAAAGTATGTCAGGAGCTGGAGTGTTCTTCATGAATTATGAATGGTGATTATGTTAACTCCTTAGAAGAATTCGATACGACAGGTATGGACTCTGTATGGTTAGCTATTAAGATTCCAAGGAAAACGAATGACTACTGTAGGTCCGTGGTGGACTATAGTAATGCATCAACGATTCTTTGAATAATGAGCCGATTACAACCGCGAGAGTTGTATGGTAATGAATGTTGAGATTAAGTACCACTAATCGAGTCGTGGTGGTGTATAAGTTATCATTGATAGGCTAATTAAGTCGATTATCTACCTATTGAATACTTATTCCTTCTTATCAATAGAGAGTCGTATTACTCTACGAGGAAGGTTGCGGTGCAAGCATAGAATTCTAATAACGATGATGTCTAGAATGAAAACCCAGATTCGATTTCGACATCGAGGGAGTTTCAAAGGTGATTGTGTATAAGCTCGTACAAGAGCATGGGTCCATAGAATGATGGACGGGATAGCAAAAATATTTAGGCATGTGAAATGCGATGCTATAATACTTGATGTTGATATATATACGTATATATTTTGTTCTCCTATGACAAACCTCTATAGTTCAGAGGTAGATTCCAAGCCAGATATTTTGTGGCAGTATTTTTATATATATACGATTCTCTTCAATTCGTTCTTTTCTCTCCTTTTCATTTCATGTAAGCTGAGAAGAACAACCCTTCCAGAAGGGGAGGTATTGCCGAATGACTATCTATCTATGTGATAGAAGCCTAGTTGGATACCATATATTGTTTAATTGCTTGTCAAGTACTAAAGGTTGGCCACCTTCTGTACTAACTATGCGATATAACAAGTGTTCATGATCATAGTGATCTCTCAATAAATTCTTTTACTTCTATACGATGGATCAAGCTTTCAAAGATAGAAGCAGCTAGGAAGGAGTAGTATCAGTGCGGTGGTATTCCGAATCTAACGCGTTCGTGATACTAAGGTTGACGCAATTATTAAAAGGTTATAGAATGCTAACAATCAAAAGTGTAACCAGTATAGTATTATGTACGGAAGATAGTAATGACTACGAACTGGAAAAGAATGGGTATTGAGAAGCAAAAGCTATAATGCTAGAAGCTATGATGAGAGTCTGTGTAATAGACTTGAGAGAAATTGGAACGATCACTTAACACGGATTGAGTTTTCTTACGATAATAGATCATATGTCAGTATTGAGATATCGCCTTATGAGATCCTTGAGGGAAGATAATGTCAATCTCCCTTATGTTAGGATGAAGTTGTAGAGCGCAAGATGCTCGGACCCATAGTAGTCCAAAGGACCAAGGATATAATAGATCTAATCAGAGGACGGCTGGTAATAGCCCAAGACGGATATAAGAAGTTTATTGATTTGACACGAAATGAAAAAGAGTAGGAAGTAGGGGACCTAGTGCTGTTATAGGTATTCCTTTGAAAAGGAGGGATGTGGTCCGGAAAGAAAGGAAAGCTAGGCCCACGAATTGTTGGACCCTTGGACATATTAAGTCATATTGGGAAGTTAACATATGAGCGCATAGGCATGCAAACAAACGTAACCTATATGGAGCAACCGAGAAAGGTTATAGATTGAAAAGGAACAAGTGCTTAGGAGAAGGGTTATCAAACTAGTCAGAGTTTGATGGTAGAACCACAATGTGGGAAAATTGACTTGAGAGTTAGAAAGTGCAATGCTAAGAAAGTATCCCTATTCATTTTTATCTGATTCCGGGACGGAATCCTTTTAAGGAGGGGAGACTGTAATAACCCCAATTTTTGGAATTTTTGAAACACGGATGAATAGTAACTTTTGCTGATGATGCTGATTAAGGAAAATTATCAGACCACGCTATATAGGAGTACTGTTATGGAAATTTTAAGATCGTATTAGTATTCTATAAAGTAAATAAGTGTATGTAAAGATCGTCAGAATCCGAATTTGAACACTTTGATTTTTCCTGAAAATTCACCAGATACCGAAAGAATTGAGTATAAGGTAACATGATTAAAAGGATTTAATTCAAGGATTATAAGAGAGGATCATAAAAGGAATATAAAATATTGAGAAAGGTTTAGGGGAACCCAAGTAATAAGATCCCGGGTATGATCCCTCAAACAATAAACGAGAATGAAAGTTAAGCGAACCGTATAACAGATCAGCGGTCATTAGCCAAGTAATTAGGGGTTAATCAAAGAGGTTAATGGACGATGATGTCATCACACCAACAAGAGGAAGACAAGTGTAACAAGATGACATAAGCAGATGACATAAGCATGACCAAAAAGGGAAGGAAGTGTTGGTTGATTATAAACCACACAAAATTTACCATGGTTAAAAGGTTAATTAATCAAAACAAAAACAAAACAACCAATCCAAGGCAAAACAAATCACAAAACACAAATTAGAAGTTGACTTTTGCTTTCCAAGAACAAAAGCTCTCGGCCAAAACCAGAGCACTCAAATAGTATGTTCTATAGCTCTTTGGAAAGGTATTGAGATGACCTACAACTCTTGTTCACAAGTCTCGTCCAAATAAGCATGGTAAGACCCTAGTTTTGACAGTTATTTCAATCTGACTTTTAGAAACTTCAAAATCTAACTTTGTGTTCTTGATTTCTTTGGAAAAATCAAGCTTGTAGGAGGTTAGATTAAGGCTCCCTAAGGCTTCCTAGCAACTTAACACCTACCAAGGAAGGTATCAACTTCAAACCCTAGCTTTGATTTTATGATTCCATTAAGTTTTATTGAAGCATTGTTAGTATTAAGGCTTGATCTTTGATTATAAGTAGTTTTGGTGAATTTGTATTGGTTTTGAATATTGGGTCTTTGATTGGTTGGATAAATTGGTAAAATTTGGAGTTGGGGACTGAGTTTGTAGTATGATGGTTGAATATTGTTGTATTGGTGGTTGTGAGTGAATTGATGATAATTTAGAGTGTTAATTAAATTGGAAATCGCGTAAACATAAACGTCATAATGCCCGATTTTCCTTAACTGTTCTGTTTTTAACATCAGGACATGTGAACTCACTGTTAGGTTTTGACCATTGCCATTATTAGATAGTTCATGTTACGAGCTTCTTTTTGATATGTGGTTCGCTTGAATCCGATGTACGGTTTAGGAGAAACGACCGTTTTAAGTAACGGCGTTTCGCGACCGAACCATTACCCCTCGCCTTACTTTGAAACCTTGGTTAAGGTCCTTAAATGACTAATTGGAGTATGAATCAATTATGTAAAGTGGATTAGGCAGTTGGTAGGGTACTCGCAAAAGAATCGCCATAAATTCTTAATGGTTAATTTATTAAAAATGGTGGAGCCAAGGGTACTCGAACGACTTATGTGATTCGTTAAGCGCAGAAGTGACCATAAGCGAATGTTAAGGTTCAATTGGTTAAAGTCTAGTTTCTTAAGCGACCGGGGTTTAATTCTGACTTATGTTGTTGTTCATAGGTTATCGGACCCACTCTAAGCTTAAGTCTATCCAGGAACACTCAGGCAAGTTTTCTACCCGTTATACTGTTGTTGTGATGTAAATATATGTATATGCATTATCTTGTGATAAGTGCATGATTGTTATTAGCAAATTTTGCGATATATTGGAGCATGCTGATATGGTATATATGCATGTCTGTTTCGTAATCTTGATATCTAATTGTTGATTCAAATTCTTATAAGTTGCATAATACCTATGCTAGAGATAAGCAGTAGTTGCGTATACCCTTAGTATAGGGGACCCAAAGGTGAACATTTTTCTAAACCGGGAGTCGATGTTCCCGAGTATAATATATATATATATATATATATATTTTTATATATATATAGATATAGTTTTCAAAACTATTAATCGAATAAGGTTTATTCGATAACTTTATTTTATTCAATGAATATTATTTTGAATATTCATTCGAGGACTTATGACTTATTTTCGATTATTCAAATAAAGATCGTACTTTCATATAAGTATATCTTTGGTTATTTATTATTCATTTCAAGTATGAGTTTTAAAACTTTTACTTCAATTATTTTTATAAGGATTATCCTTATGGGAATATTATTGAAATAATAATATTCAGATATTTTCTAATATATTGGGACTGATTTATTTTATTAAATCAGCATTACTCCAAACATTCTTAAAAATGTTTTCGAGTCTTCAAAATGATTTTAAAAGTTAGAGCGGATCCCAAAAACTCGTTTCCAGATTTAAGATCTTCTTTCCAAGGAGACTTGAATATTCGCTCAAAAATCTTAGGAATCTGGCTCTGTGGTGTATTTTATATTCGCAACGAGGTTGTTGTTTTGAGAAAACAATTTGATTACTTGCCCAATGTTCGGGAAGTAAGTCCATCTAATTGAGTCGGCATAAGCGACAAGCCGGGGTACGGTCTATGAAGGTGTAAGAGGCTGGGTGACAGTCCATCCACGCGTGAGTGGCCGGGTAACGGTCTAGCGCGAGGTCCTAATACGGCCTGGGTGATGACCGGTGAGGAATTCATCCATCTACAGTAGAAAAGGTTACTTATTGGTATCTTTTCCTGATCAGCAAGATATCGGGTTTATGCCAAAATTCTTTTCCTTTTCAAAATTCATTGGATGTTACAAACTCTGTTCATACTTTACATGACAGAGGTTTTCAGGAAAGGTATGAGAGATATATATGGATATATATATCGTGACTTAATGAAGTATCTCGTAACTTCATTTCTTTTGAATGATAATATAAAGATTGAATCTATTCAAATCTTGTCCTGTAGTCTCATCTATGTGATGAACTTTTGAAACTAATTATAACTTGAACGGTGGTAGTTCAAGTAGTATTCGGAAAAGATATAAGTATATTGGAGTATCTTTTAACTTCATCTTTTAAACTTATATCTAGTAAATGATTATCTTATACATGTCAAAGATTTTCAGAAAAACATTGAGACAAGGTTAGATATATGAGATCACCTTGCAACGATATTTTTATACAGTTATAAACTGGAACTCTGTGTTTATTATGCATGGAAGAGGACTTCCAAGATTTTGAAAAGTATATGTACATATATACTGAATATTTTGCGACTTGGTCGCGTTAAGAGATGAAACTTGGTTCATTTCTTCTTGACCAAGACTTTCATGAGTACTATGAGAATGCTCATATATTGTTAATTATTTTACATATTATTTCGGTGGCCGTGTTGCTCACCCTTGCTTTCTTCTTTCATCACACAACAACAAATAGACAAGATGAACATGATCAAGCTCCCAATTCGCGAGCAAATAGGAAACGTTCCGCAGTTTTCTGTAGGCGTTGATGCCGTTGTAGCTGAGGTAGGATCTACCAATAGGCTAGGCTTTCAACTTTTGATGTACCAGACTTATGTATATTTATGAATTGTAATAATGGCAAGGAAAATGTAAATTTATTCAGAAACCCTTTTAAGGTGTAATGGCAAATTATTATGGAATAAAATGACTCGTGTTATTTTTGGATATTCATCTCTGAGACTATAACTTGTGGTGTGTGTGTTTATTGTGGGGTCACAGTACGGAGTAGTTGATTGTTTATTAAGATTGGGTGTTATTAAGGGAAATGGAACTCGTGACAACCCGGATCCCCGACCCCGGATTTGGGGGTGTTACAGAAATGGTATCAGAGCTAAGCGTTATAAACCTCAGAGATGATGTGACGTTAAAATAATAAGTTCACTAAGATAATAAGGACTCTTACCAAGTTCATAGTCGGACTACCTAACGTAGTACTGACAGTTAAAACCCTTATGGGAATCCTTATAAATATCATGATAGAAGCGTAGTTCGTTATCGTATATGGTAGCGGGACTCCGAACCCTGAGGTTGAGGAGAAACAGCGCGATGATGTTTTATTACTAATTGGAGATCGGATTGTGGATCCGATAGAGCTTCCTAATGCAGTACCGGATGATGTTCATATTGAGGATGTAGCGGTTGAGGATGTTATCCTATAAGGGATTGTTGCTGAGGAGGATCCCGTGGAGGATCCTGTCAAGAATGAATAAAGGACCACTGAGGAATTGATGACCATGGTTAGGGAAACTACCAGAGGTAGGATTGGCCGGTCACTACCGGAGGTTCGTTCAAGTTTGTAAAGATCGTAGCCCCTTTAACGCGGCTTACTCGTAAGACTGAGAAGTTTGAATGGACAGAGAAATGCGAGAAAAGCTTTTAAGAACTAAAGCAAAGGTTGGTGACGGCTCCTATGTTGGCATTGTCAGATTGGAAAAAGGAGATTTTGTGAATTGTATTGACGCTTCGCTTAAGGAATTAGGGTGCTCTTATACAACACAACAAGGTAATCGCGTACGCGTCAAGACAATTAAGGGAATATAAAATTCGATATCCCCACCCATGAGCTTGGGCTCGTGGCAATAGTTTTTCCCTAAAGATTGGAGGCACTACTTGTATGGAGAGAAGTGCGAGATTTACACAAGCCATAAGTGCTCTAATGCATTTTCACGCAAAAAGAGCTCAACATGCGCCAGAGGAGGTGGTTAGAGCTAATCAAGAATTATGATTGGGAGATTCTTTATCATTCGGGGAAAGCCAATGTGGTGGCTAATGCCCTTAGTAAAAAGGAGAGACTCAAGATGATAATGTCTTTGGGAGAGTTTATAAGAGATTTTGAGAAAATGGAAATAGAAGTGAAGGTAACCGGAGCCGGTACTGAAAAGCTGTTTGAGATTGCAATACAACCCGAATTATTGGAAAAGAACATATTGTGCCAGAAAAAGTGATGAATGAAGGCAGAGAGCCAACAAATAGATAAGAGATTAATACCGAGAAAGATGATAAGGGAATAATCAGGTATTCCTACAGAATTTGGGTTCCAAATGTTCAAGAGCTTAAAGATGAGATCTTAGATGAAAGCTAGTTTGAAGAATAAGATTTATAGCAAACCCT
The DNA here is from genome assembly GCF_009905375.1 of Apium graveolens. Lineage (NCBI taxonomy): Eukaryota > Viridiplantae > Streptophyta > Magnoliopsida > Apiales > Apiaceae > Apium > Apium graveolens. Next base: position 146,946,414 of record NC_133653.1, read on the forward strand.
GAACGTGATAGTCAGGGAGGTCGCCATCAAGATAGAAGGAACCCATAACATAATGAAGTGGAAAATGAGGATTTAAAACATGTAAGATGACCCCAATTATGGGGAGGAGGAGGGAACGTTCAGACTAAGGAAACAGAAGTCGAGTAAGGAAAGGAGACCCGAGACGGTACTCCTATACGACAATTTATGGACCTTTCTAGACAGAACTTAGACTATTATCCCCAACTACCACCCTGAGGAAACAGTGCGGTGGGAAATTCTTTTAGGACCTTTAAGTCGCTAAGCTCTCAGAGTTCCAAGGAACAGGTTGACCCAGTCGAGGCAAGAGCCTGGATAAAGGAAATATAGGAATCGTTTGAGATTCTAAATGATGGACGAATCACAAAAGACTGTTTTTGTCACTTACCTTCCTAAGAGAGAGGCCACCCGCTGGTGAAAGACCAAGAAAGGCACGGAGCCAGAGGTTATGATAAACTGATTAAAGTTCAGTCAATTGTTTTCGAGAAAGTAATTTCCAAGATTATGGAGATACTGTAAAAGCTTTAGAGCCGGAACAAAGGCGGACGAGTATGATGAATTATGAAGCTAAGTTGTAAAAGTTGTCAAGATTCGTTCTGATGACAATAATCCCAAAATGATGTGATGTTTGAAGTCAATGAGTAGTGGGTTCATGAAATGATTGTAATAGAAAAGAAAATAAAAAGAAACTGAAGTGGAAAGGAATATAAAGGCAATAGAGTTGGAGGAATGATAAGGGAGTTAGATATGAGGAAACCCTAAAGACTCGTAGCAATAAAAATTAAAAAAGTATGTAATCGTCAGGATGAGAGTGATTCACCATGAGTTAAAGCTGATGGATGAAGGCATGAAAGATACATATATTTTATCCCCTTTAAGTTGGGAGGATTCGAGGAAACCTTGAGATAGTCCGAAGGATAAACAAGGAGACGCGGATAGACTGAGGAGGCAAGAAAGTAAGAAATTAGGAAAATTGGATGAAGGAAGTGACCTTCAAGAAAGTGAAGTGTAAGACCGGGGGCATGATACCCAGAAAGGGAGACGCCGGGTACGAAAGATATCCCAACATTAAGATGACTGTTGAGATAAACAACAAAAGTAAATAAGGATTTATTAAGAAGAAGTTCACGTTGAACACGACCAATATCTTCTAGAACATCCCTATTATCATTACCAAATCAGGCAAGAAAAGTGGATAATCGTTGTTATCTTTTGGAGGCCATATGGATTGAACTTATTTTGAATAAGGATGCTATCGTGAAATTGGTATAGACTATCGAGGTGGGAATGATTGAATAAGATAATCTATCAAGGATATATGACTTGATTTATCCATGGAAGGATGTAAGTACCTTTTTAAAGGTGGAATTAAGGATATAACTTTGATAACTTGAGATGAACCTTAGGGGAATGCATAAAGGTTGGCATTTCACCCTTAATAGGGACATTATGAGTTTGGGTAGTATGGAATGAAGGACTAAAGTAACAACAACCTTTAAAGATCAGTAGAGAAATTTTTCAGAAGTAAATAGACAATGGTTTTAGTATTAGTAAATGGTATTTTGATATGCCCTGTATCTAGGGAATACAGGAGGAACGATTTAAGGATAACCTTAGAGGTTTTATAAGGAGAAAGGTATTATTCGAAGTTCTCAAGAATAGAAATTTGATAAAGGAAAAATGGCTTAATTATAATAATGCCAGGTGGGCACGTGTTAAACCATAAGAAGTATAGATCGACCCAATGAAGGTCGAGATTGGTGAAAACGAGAAGGACCCAAGATAAGAGACGTCCTAAGTATGATCGAGAGTCAGTCGTGACAATGTTCATATCTAAAGACTAAGGCAATGACTTATGGAAAAATGGTAATTTTTTTTCTTTTTTCTCACCAGGACTTAAGAAAAGCATTTTCACATAAGCAGTGATTGAAATGAGGTACAAAATTTAGTTGGAGGTGGTTAAAATGACATTGATTGTAAGGAAATTTTACTATCAGGAAAGGCCAAAGAGGTGGCCGACACTTTAAATGTAAGAGGATAATTATAGGTGCTCGTGCCAGAGGAATACAGTGATGATGGTTGAAGCCGTGAAGGTTGTATTATGGTTTGGAAGATTGACATTCCTTCTGATGACTTTACAATACCCAACCGTAATAGTAGTTTGGTAAAGGTTTAATTCGTGTAATCGCCATGAGCGGGCTATCTATCTTAGAAGGTACTATCTTGAGATAAGCCAGGACCATGTTACGAAATGACTAAATGAACCTTTGAGATGCATGTCTCCCAATAAAGACATATGGTTAATAATGGTATTAACCTGCTATCATTGCTTTGATTGAAACTCTTCTGCAATTTTATCTGCTTCATGTCATGAAAGTACGTCAGGAGCTGGAGTGTTCTTCATGAATTATGAATGGTGATTATGTTAACTCCTTAGAAGAATTCGATACGACAGGTATGGACTCTGTATGGTTAGCTATTAAGATTCCAAGGAAAACGAATGACTACTGTAGGTCCGTGGTGGACTATAGTAATGCATCAACGATTCTTTGAATAATGAGCCGATTACAACCGCGAGAGTTGTATGGTAATGAATGTTGAGATTAAGTACCACTAATCGAGTCGTGGTGGTGTATAAGTTATCATTGATAGGCTAATTAAGTCGATTATCTACCTATTGAATACTTATTCCTTCTTATCAATAGAGAGTCGTATTACTCTACGAGGAAGGTTGCGGTGCAAGCATAGAATTCTAATAACGATGATGTCTAGAATGAAAACCCAGATTCGATTTCGACATCGAGGGAGTTTCAAAGGTGATTGTGTATAAGCTCGTACAAGAGCATGGGTCCATAGAATGATGGACGGGATAGCAAAAATATTTAGGCATGTGAAATGCGATGCTATAATACTTGATGTTGATATATATACGTATATATTTTGTTCTCCTATGACAAACCTCTATAGTTCAGAGGTAGATTCCAAGCCAGATATTTTGTGGCAGTATTTTTATATATATACGATTCTCTTCAATTCGTTCTTTTCTCTCCTTTTCATTTCATGTAAGCTGAGAAGAACAACCCTTCCAGAAGGGGAGGTATTGCCGAATGACTATCTATCTATGTGATAGAAGCCTAGTTGGATACCATATATTGTTTAATTGCTTGTCAAGTACTAAAGGTTGGCCACCTTCTGTACTAACTATGCGATATAACAAGTGTTCATGATCATAGTGATCTCTCAATAAATTCTTTTACTTCTATACGATGGATCAAGCTTTCAAAGATAGAAGCAGCTAGGAAGGAGTAGTATCAGTGCGGTGGTATTCCGAATCTAACGCGTTCGTGATACTAAGGTTGACGCAATTATTAAAAGGTTATAGAATGCTAACAATCAAAAGTGTAACCAGTATAGTATTATGTACGGAAGATAGTAATGACTACGAACTGGAAAAGAATGGGTATTGAGAAGCAAAAGCTATAATGCTAGAAGCTATGATGAGAGTCTGTGTAATAGACTTGAGAGAAATTGGAACGATCACTTAACACGGATTGAGTTTTCTTACGATAATAGATCATATGTCAGTATTGAGATATCGCCTTATGAGATCCTTGAGGGAAGATAATGTCAATCTCCCTTATGTTAGGATGAAGTTGTAGAGCGCAAGATGCTCGGACCCATAGTAGTCCAAAGGACCAAGGATATAATAGATCTAATCAGAGGACGGCTGGTAATAGCCCAAGACGGATATAAGAAGTTTATTGATTTGACACGAAATGAAAAAGAGTAGGAAGTAGGGGACCTAGTGCTGTTATAGGTATTCCTTTGAAAAGGAGGGATGTGGTCCGGAAAGAAAGGAAAGCTAGGCCCACGAATTGTTGGACCCTTGGACATATTAAGTCATATTGGGAAGTTAACATATGAGCGCATAGGCATGCAAACAAACGTAACCTATATGGAGCAACCGAGAAAGGTTATAGATTGAAAAGGAACAAGTGCTTAGGAGAAGGGTTATCAAACTAGTCAGAGTTTGATGGTAGAACCACAATGTGGGAAAATTGACTTGAGAGTTAGAAAGTGCAATGCTAAGAAAGTATCCCTATTCATTTTTATCTGATTCCGGGACGGAATCCTTTTAAGGAGGGGAGACTGTAATAACCCCAATTTTTGGAATTTTTGAAACACGGATGAATAGTAACTTTTGCTGATGATGCTGATTAAGGAAAATTATCAGACCACGCTATATAGGAGTACTGTTATGGAAATTTTAAGATCGTATTAGTATTCTATAAAGTAAATAAGTGTATGTAAAGATCGTCAGAATCCGAATTTGAACACTTTGATTTTTCCTGAAAATTCACCAGATACCGAAAGAATTGAGTATAAGGTAACATGATTAAAAGGATTTAATTCAAGGATTATAAGAGAGGATCATAAAAGGAATATAAAATATTGAGAAAGGTTTAGGGGAACCCAAGTAATAAGATCCCGGGTATGATCCCTCAAACAATAAACGAGAATGAAAGTTAAGCGAACCGTATAACAGATCAGCGGTCATTAGCCAAGTAATTAGGGGTTAATCAAAGAGGTTAATGGACGATGATGTCATCACACCAACAAGAGGAAGACAAGTGTAACAAGATGACATAAGCAGATGACATAAGCATGACCAAAAAGGGAAGGAAGTGTTGGTTGATTATAAACCACACAAAATTTACCATGGTTAAAAGGTTAATTAATCAAAACAAAAACAAAACAACCAATCCAAGGCAAAACAAATCACAAAACACAAATTAGAAGTTGACTTTTGCTTTCCAAGAACAAAAGCTCTCGGCCAAAACCAGAGCACTCAAATAGTATATTCTATAGCTCTTTGGAAAGGTATTGAGATGACCTACAACTCTTGTTCACAAGTCTCGTCCAAATAAGCATGGTAAGACCCTAGTTTTGACAGTTATTTCAATCTGACTTTTAGAAACTTCAAAATCTAACTTTGTGTTCTTGATTTCTTTGGAAAGATCAAGCTTGTAGGAGGTTAGATTAAGGCTCCCTAAGGCTTCCTAGCAACTTAACACCTACCAAGGAAGGTATCAACTTCAAACCCTAGCTTTGATTTTATGATTCCATTAAGTTTTATTGAAGCATTGTTAGTATTAAGGCTTGATCTTTGATTATAAGTAGTTTTGGTGAATTTGTATTGGTTTTGAATATTGGGTCTTTGATTGGTTGGATAAATTGGTAAAATTTGGAGTTGGGGACTGAGTTTGTAGTATGATGGTTGAATATTGTTGTATTGGTGGTTGTGAGTGAATTGATGATAATTTAGAGTGTTAATTAAATTGGAAATCGCGTAAACATAAACGTCATAATGCCCGATTTTCCTTAACTGTTCTGTTTTTAACATCAGGACATGTGAACTCACTGTTAGGTTTTGACCATTGCCATTATTAGATAGTTCATGTTACGAGCTTCTTTTTGATATGTGGTTCGCTTGAATCCGATGTACGGTTTAGGAGAAACGACCGTTTTAAGTAACGGCGTTTCGCGACCGAACCATTACCCCTCGCCTTACTTTGAAACCTTGGTTAAGGTCCTTAAATGACTAATTTAAGGTTCAATTGGTTAAAGTCTAGTTTCTTAAGCGACCGGGGTTTAATTCCGACTTATGTTGTTGTTCATAGGTTATCGGACCCACTCTAAGCTTAAGTCTATCCGGGAACACTCAGGCAAGTTTTCTACCCGTTATACTGTTGTTGTGATGTAAATATATGTATATGCATTATCTTGTGATAAGTGCATGATTGTTATTAGCAAATTTTGCGATATATTAGAGCATGCTGATATGGTATATATGCATGTCTATTTCGTAATCTTGATATCTAATTGTTGATTCAAATTCTTTTAAGTTGCATAATACCTATGCTAGAGATAAGCAGTAGTTGCGTATACCCTTAGTATAGGGGACCCAAAGGTGAACATTTTTCTAAACCGGGAGTCGATGTTCCCGAGTATAATATATATATATATATATATATATTTATATATATATATAGATATAGTTTTCAAAACTATTAATCGAATAAGGTTTATTCGATAACTTTATTTTATTCAATGAATATTATTTTGAATATTCATTCGAGGACTTATGACTTCGCTTATTTATTTAATGAATATTATTTTGAATATTCATTCGAGAACTTATGACTCCGCTTATTTATTTAATGAATATTATCTTAAATATTCATTCGAGGACTTATGATTCCACTTATTTTATTTAATGAATATTATTTTGAATATTCATTCGAGGACTTATGACTCCGCTTCTTTTATTAAATAATATTCTTTATTTTATTAAAGAATAATGTTTCGATAACCAAACTTATTTTCGATTATTCAAATAAAGATCGTACTTTCGTATAAGTATACCTTTGGTTATTTATTATTCATTTCAAGTATGAGTTTTAAAACTTTTACTTCAATTATTTTTATAAGGATTATTCTTATGGGAATATTATTTAAATAATAATATTCAGATATTTTCTAATATATTGGGACTGATTTATTTTATTAAATCAGCATTACTCCAAACATTCTTAAAAATGTTTTCGAGTCTTCAAAATGATTTTCAAAGGTAGAGCGGATCCCAAAAACTCGTTTCCAGATTTAAGATCTTCTTTCCAAGGAGACTTGAATATTCGCTCAAAAATCTTAGGAATCCGGCTCTGTGGTGTATTTTATATTCGCAATGAGGTTGTTGTTTTGAGAAAACAATTTGATTACTTGCCCAATATTCGGGAAGTAAGTCCATGTAATTGAGTCGGCATAAGCGACAGGCCGGGATACGGTCTATGAAGATGTAAGAGGCTGGGTGACAGTCCATCCACGCGTGAGTGGTCGGGTAACGGTCTAGTGTGAGGTCCTAATGCGGCCTGGGTGATGACCGGCGAGGAATTCATCCATCTACAGTAGAAAAGGTTACTTATTGGTATCTTTGCCTGATCAGCAAGATATCGGGTTTATGCCAAAATTCTTTTCCTTTCCAAAATTCATTGTATGTTACAAACTCTTTTCATACTTTACATGACAGAGGTTTTCAGGAAAGGTATGAGAGATATATATATCGTGACTTAATGAAGTATCTCGTAACTTCATTTCTTTTGAATGATATTATAAAGATTGAATCTATTCAAATCTTGTCCTGTAGTCTCATCTATGTGATGAACTTTTGAAACTAATTATAACTTGAACGGTGGTAGTTCAAGTAGTATTCGGAAAAGATATAAGTATATTGGAGTATCTTTTTACTTCATCTTTTAAACTTATATCTAGTAAATGATTATCTTATGCATGTCAAAGATTTTCAGAAAAACGCTGAGACAAGGTTAGATATATGAGATCACCTTGCAACGATATTTTTATACAATTATAAACTGGAACTCTGTGTTTATTATGCATGGAAGAGGACTTCCAAGATTTTGAAAAGTATATGTACATATATACTGAATATTTTACGACTTGGTCGCGTTAAGAGATCAAACTTGGTTCATTTCTTCTTGACCAAGACTTTCATGAGTACTATGAGAATGCTCATATATTGTTAATTATTTTACATATTATTTCGGTGGGCGTGTTGCTCACCCTTGCTTTCTTCTTTCATCACACAACAACAGATAGACAAGATGAACAGGATCAAGCTCCCAATTCGCGAGTGAATAGGAAACGTTCCGCAGTTTCCTGTAGGCATTGATGCCGTTGTAGCTGAAGTAGGGTCTACCAATAGGCTAGGCTTTCAACTTTTGATGTACCAGACTTATGTATATTTATGAATTGTAATAATGGCAAGGAAAATGTAAATTTATTCAGAAACCCTTTTAAGGTGTAATGGCAAATAATTGTGGAATAAAATGACTCGTGTTATTTTTGGATATTCATCTCTGAGACTATAACTTGTGGTGTGTGTGTTTATTGTGGGGTCACAGTACGAAGTAGTTGATTGTTTATTAAGATTGGGTGTTATTAAGGGAAATGCAACTCGTGACAACCCGGATCCCCGACCCCGGATTTGGGGGTGTTACAGAGGTTCTCATTATTGATGAACAACTGTCATAACCACATTATCTACTGTGATTCTAATTGTGAATTCACTAGGTATAAATAATGGTGTTACTTTATCAGCATTTAATTTAAATACTGATTTAGTTCTTTCAGCATTTATGGTATGCTTTTTATGATATAAATCATGTTGATATGATTACATCTAGACCTTACAAATGACTACCTCTAGTTGTATGATCACAGATCACCCTTTTTTAGCTACCTCTTATTTCTGTAGGACAATCTTTCTGAGCCTTTTTCTATGAGATTTGTGAAAAGATTGAGAGAAAAACAGAATTAAGAGAGGCAGGATCCTTCCTAGCAAAAAGAGAGGTAGATGAGAGATAGTGTTAGATATATTTGATAATGTCATGGTTAATATAATTTATATTTAGATTTCAGATCTTACTTAACAGGACAAATCAGTACTTAACTGTTGATCAGTACTTATACTGGAAGTCAGGACTTAAGGATATCAGTACTTATATTATCAGGAGATAATTATCAGAAGTTAGATATCAGAACTTAAGTGTTGAAGGATGATTAGAGAAGGACAGTAGCTGATTAAAGGAAAGAAGATCGAGATAAACATAAGAAGAGATATGCATGAAGAAGGAATTCCGTGAAGAATGGAATACTTGGAAGAAAAGATATCTGATTGATATATTTTAGGAAGCAGAATTATATTCCATATCAATTAGCTATTATCTTGTAACTGTGTAGTATATAAACACAGACATAGGGTTTACACTATAAGTGTTATCATATATTCGAGAAGTTTATTCATTGTAACCCTAGCAGCTCTCGTGATATTTGTTCATCACTGAGAGGTAACAGTTCCATACTGTAACAGAGTTTATTGTTTCAATAAAGTTTGTTTTCTGTTACTTAATATATTAAAGTTCGATTTGATTGTATTATACACTGTATTCACCCCCTCTACAGTGTGTGTGTGACCTAACAAGTGGTATCAGAGCCAATCTGTTAACACACATACAGCTAAAGATCCAAACACAATCATGTCTGACATAGAAACTCCAACTAAGCCTACCAAAACTGAAGAACCTCCAAAGCCACAAATTCAAAGTCGGTATGAGACTATCAGGGTTCCCATACTGAGACCATCTGAATATCCCATATGGAAGGTAAGGATGACCATGTTCCTGGAAGCAACAGATCCAGAATACCTTGATAGAATCAAGGAAGGGCCTCACAAACCAACCAAGCTCGCTGTTGTAGTTGCAGGTGAAGCAGCAAAGACCGTACCAAAGGAGAAGAGTGATTATACTGCTGAAGATATAACATCAATTGCTAAGGATGCCAAGGTACGACACTTACTGCATAGTGCCATTGATAATGTAATGTCAAACAGGGTAATCAACTACAAGACTGCTAAGGAGATATGGGATGCTCTGGAAACAAGGTGTCAGGGAACTGACACAATTAAGAAGAACAGGAAGACAATACTCACTCAAGAGTATGAACACTTTGACTCAAAGACTAATGAGTCATTGAATGATTTATATGATAGATTTGTCAAACTTTTGAATGATTTGTCATTGGTTGATAAAGAGTATGATCTTGAAGATTCAAACCTTAAGTTCCTGTTAGCTCTTCCTGAATGCTGGGATTTGAAGGCAACGACAATAAGAGACAACTACAATCTTGATGAAACAACTCTTGACGAAATCTATGAATGCTCAAGACTCATGAGCTTGAGATGGAACAAAGAAGCAAGAGGAAAGGAGGAAAGTCAAGGAAAGTTGCTCTTAAGGCTGAAGAAGAATTCCCCAAAGCAGCTTCCTCAAGGAAAGACAAGGGTAAAGCTCTTGTCATAAAGTCTGAAACTGAGTCATCAAGTTCTGAAAGTGATGATGACTCAGATTCTGAAAGCTTGCCTGAGACTGATGCTGATGAGGAGATGATGAAGCTGTGTGCTCTTATGGTGAAAGGAATCACAAAGATTGCATACAGGAAGTTCAGGAAGGGAAAGAAGTTTTCCAGGAAAGGCATAAGTTCTGATAAGAAGAATTTCAGAAGATCTGAAGGCAGAGGAGGAAAGTCTGACAGAGGAGATTACACCAATGTTAAATGCTATCCTGATTGCAAGAAGGTAAAGGGTGACAAAGGCAAGGCTCTTGTCACAAAGCAGAAAAGCTGGACAGACACCTCAGACTCTGAAAGTGAGGAAAACTATGCACTGATGGCAAATGCTGATAAAGAAAGTGCTGAGAGCAGTTCTGAAGCTGCTGAAACAAAGGTACCTCAGACTACTTATGCTTTTCATACTGATGATATTAATGAGTTGAGAAGATATCTTAAAACCATGTTTGTTAGTTATAGAGATCAAACTTTAACATATGAAAGATTAACTTCTGAAAATCTTGCATTTAAGAAAAGAAATGATTTCTTAGAAAAAGAGTTAGTCATGTTCCATCAAACTCATAAGGATAGAGATGATGCTTTTTATGTTAGGGATGAAGTGCTAAAAATGAATGAATCTCTAAAAACTGAGTTAGAAAAGGAAAGAGAGATTATCAGGACTTGGACTAACTCTGGCAAAACAACTCAAAATTTGCTAAGTAGTGGAAACTGGAAAGAGGGCTTAGGTTATGGAGAAGATAAGAATGATAAAGGAACTGAAAAAATTAAGCCTGTTGATAAGCAAAAGCCAAAGTTAAAACCTGTTAAGTTTGTAACTGTAAAGTCTGAAAATGAGAAATCAGAAGTTACAAAGGAATTAACTTCTGACAAACTAAAACAGGAAAAGACAGCTGAAGTGAACATAGGCTTAATGACAAAGAAGCAGCTTAAGCATAAGCTGAAAGATGTTAAGAATGCAAACAAGGTAAAATCACCTAGGAAAAATAGAAATGGAAAGGAAGGTGTGAATAAAAGCAATAATTATAAACCTGTTCCTGATGCTCCTAGGAAAACATGGCATAACTGTGGAAGTTCTAACCATCTGGCTTCTTTTTGCAGGAAAAATAAGAATATTAACTCTTTACCTTCAAAATCAGGAGTTAAGAGTCAGTCTGTTAGATACAAACCACAAAATCCTTGTTTTTGCATTGTGGTAGTTTATGGCATTCCATTTATACTTGTAAGGAATATCATAGTTTGTACTATGATTATTATCAAATAAAACCTTCTTTGAAGAAAGTTTCCATTGTTCCTTCTAGTGTAAATTCTGATTCAAAGTCTGATAGTGTAAGTTCTGATAAGAAAAATGTTAACATAAACTCTGATGTTAAATCCGCTGCAAATGTTAACAAACTTAATAAGGCCAAAGGATCCAAGCAAGTCTGGGTCCTTAAAACTAATAATTAGTGGTCTTTGTGATTGCAGGGCAACAGGAAAAATATTCTAGTTCTGGACAGTGGATGTTCAGGACATATGACTGAAAATAAGGCCCTGCTATCAGACTTTATGGAGAAAGCTGGCCCAAGTGTTTCTTATGGAGATGGCAACATTGGAAAAACATTGGGATATTGCAATATTAATCTTGGAAATGTCATAATTAAAGAAGTAGCTCTGGTTTCAGGACTTAAACACAACCTACTGAGTATAAGTCAAATCTGTGACAGAGGTTATCATGTTGATTTCTTTGAAGAACACTATGAAATTGTGAGTAAATCTAAAGGCAAAGTTGTTCTGAAAGGATACAGGCGTGGTAACATTTATGAAGCTACGCTTTCAACAAATACTGATGGTTCTGCAATCTGTCTGATGAGTAGAGCATCAATTAAAGAAAGCTGGAATTGGCATAAGAAACTCTCTCATTTAAATTTCAACAATATAAATGAACTGGTCAAGAAAAATCTTGTGAGAGGACTGCCAAAGTCAGTATTTGCTCCTTATGGTCTTTGTGATTCCTGTCAGAAGGCCAAACAAAGAAAATCTTCATTCAAGAGCAAGACTGAATCATCAATTCTTGAGCCTTATCATCTACTACATGTTGATCGATTTGGTCCAGTAAATGTCATGTCTATTGCAAAGAAGAAGTATGCGTTGGTCATAGTGGATGAGTTCACCAGATACACATGGGTGTATTTCTTGCACACAAAAAGTGAAACTGCATCTATCTTGATTGATCATGTCAAACATCTGGATAAAATGGTCAAAGATTCTGTGAAAATTTTAAGGAGTGATAATGGCACTGAGTTCAAGAATTTGATAATGGAAGAGTTCTGCAAAAACCATAGAATAAAGAAGGAATTTTCTGCTCCTGGAACTCCACAGCAAAATGGAGTTGTTGAAAGGAAGAATAGAACTCTCATTGAAGCTGCACGTACAATGCTTGAGGAAGCAAAGCTTCCAACCTATTTCTGGGCTGAAGGTGTGCAGACTGCTTGTTTTACTCAAAATGCAACACTCATTAACAAGCATGGAAAAACACCATATGAGATGGTGAAGAAAAAGAAGCCAAATCTGAAATACTTTCATGTATTTGGATGCAAGTGTTTTGTTCTCAAGACTCATCCTGAACAGCTATCAAAGTTTGATCTAAAAGCTGATGAAGGAATCTTTGATCAAAGTTGGATGCAAATACTATTGCCGCGAGCTCAAGGTCATGAGTAGGATATCTAATCTCGTATTCCTTTAGTTGTCTTGACGCATACGCAATCATTTTACCGTGCTGCATAAGCACACACCCTAATCCTTTGTGCGACCCGTCACTATATATCATAAAATCTCCTTTTCCGTCCGGCAATGCCAATACCGGGGCCGTTACCAACCTTTTCTTTAATTCCTGAAAACTGTTCTCGTATTTCTCCGTCCATTCAAACTTCTCTATCTTACGAGTAAGTCGTGTCAAAGGGGCTGCGATCTTCACAAAGTCCTATACAAATCTACGATAGTAGCCGGCCAATCCTATGAAACTCCTTACCTCTGTGGGTGTGGTTGGCCTTTCCCAATTTCAGACCGCCTCTATCTTGGAGGGGTCGACCAATACTCCTTCTTTATTGATCACATGTCCTAAAAAATGTACTTCATTCCACCAGAATTCACACTTCGAGAATTTGGCATATAATTGTTCCTCTCTGAGTATTCCTAGAGCTATCCTCAAATACTCTGCATGTTCTTCCTCAGTCCTTGAGTAGATCAAAATATCATCGATAAAAACTATCACACACTTGTCCAAGTACTTCTTAAATACTCTGTTCATTAAGTCCATGAAAGCCGCTGGGGCGTTGGTTAATCCAAAGGACATTACCAAGAACTCATAATGCCTATATCTGGTACGGAATGCTGTCTTGGAAATATCTTCGGGTTTAATCTTTAGTTGGTGATATCCAGTTCTCAAGTCGATCTTGGAAAAATAAACAGCATCCTTTAGCTGGTCGAACAGATCGTCTATTCTAGGTAATGGGTACCTGTTCTTTATGGTTAGCTTGTTCAACTCTCGATAGTCGATGCACAGCCTCATGCTCCCATCGTTCTTCTTAACAAATAAAACTGGTGCTCCCCACGGAGACACACTGGGTCTTATCATACCCTTATCCAAGAGTTTCTGCAATTGGATAGCTAATTCCTTCATTTCTAACGGGGCTAACCGGTAAGGTGCTTTTGAAACTGGCGCCGTTCCTGGGGCCAATTCAATAGCAAATTCAATCACTCTATCGGGTGGTAATCCCGGAAGGTCTTGTGGGAATACATCTTCAAATTCGTTGACTACTGGAATATCTTGTAAGTTGGGCACCTCCTTCTGCGTGTCCACCACATAGGCTAGGTAGGCCTCATTTCCTTTTCGTAGCATCCTTCTGGCCTGGGCCATAGTCAAAAATTTCTGCGTCTGCCTCTTTCCTCTAAATATAACTTCTTTCTTTCCTGGGATATTTAACTTAACTTTCTTCCCTTTACAGTCTATCTGAGCATCATTGCTAGATAGCCAGTCCATTCCCAAAATTACATCAAACTCCCCTAATTTAAAAGGAATCAGATCAACACTAAAAGATTGCTCCCCTATGCCTATCTCACAGGCGGGGTGAATCTGGTTAACAAGAATAATCTCATGACTGGCTATTTCTACTTGTAAGGGCTCTATCGAGGGTTCAACTTTAAGTCTTAATTTATGTGCAAAGTCCCTTGATATAAAAGATTTAGTTGCTCCCGAATCAAATAAAACATTTGCACTGACTGAATTTAGAGAAAGGGTACCTGCTATCACATCTGAATCTTTCATAGCATCCTGGACTGTCATGTTGAAAGTCCTTGCAGTAGGTGGCTTATTAGAAGCAGCCTGCTTGCTCCCGAAGCTGCTGGTTTGTTCATTGGGCATTCCCTCTTCCAATGACCCGCGCGTCCACACTGATGACAAGTGGTGGTTGGAATGACGGCAGGGGCTGACGAAGGGCATTTGTGAGAATAGTGGCCCACTTGCCCACACTTAAAGCAGGTTACTGGCTTTCCCTTACATTCCCCAGAATGCATTCTTCCACAAGTGTTACAGGATGGCAATGGGGGTCGAGACTGGTTGGAATAGGACATTCTTGACTTCTGGCCGCTCTGGCTCACATTCACGCTCATTAGCCGCTTAAACCCAGTGTTCTTTCCCGGTAGGGACACTGCTCCTCGATTAAATCTAGTTGGGAAGCTCCTTCCTATGGAACCTCCACCCATGCTCATACTTTTCCTCTTTATTCCCTTCTTCTCTATTTCCTTCTGCATCTGTTCACTTCCGGCTTCTACAATCGTTGCCTTTTGCACCAGAGTGGCAAAATCCGTAAGCTCAAGGATTGCCACCCTATTCTGAATCCACGGTTTCAGTCCCTGCTGAAACCTTCTAGCTTTCTTTTCCTCGGTGCTCACAAACTCCGGCACAAACCTTGATAACTCAGTAAATTTCGCTTCGTACTCTGCTACTGATAAGTTATTCTGCTTTAGCTCCAAGAACTTGAGCTCCATCTGGTTTTCCATAAACCTCGGGAAATACTTTCCCAGAAATAACTGACTGAATCTCTCCCAGGTTATAATAGCATCTGTCTCCATGTTTTTCTTGGCCTCCCACCAGTAGTTAGCCTCTCCTTTCAGAAGGTAGGTAGAAAATACAATCTTCTGTGCCTCATCGATACTCAGAATCTCAAAGGATTTCTCCATTTCTTTTAACCATGCCCTTGCCTCAACTGGGTCGGCTGATCCGTGGAACTCAGGGGGCTTAAGGGACTTAAAAGCCCTGAAAGAGTTTGCCACAGCATTGTTATTTCCTTGAGGGGGTGGGTTGGGTTGACGTTCCAAGTTCTGCCTTAGGAGTTGCATGAACTGGCCCATGGGATCCATGCCTGGGTTTGGTACTGATTGCTCAACCTCAATTTCTCCTTCTTCAGCCTCTATCTCAAATCCCTCAACATCATATGTTTCCTCTTCCTCTTCATACAGGGAGTCATCCTGTTCCACATAATCCTCATCTTCCTCTTCACTGTGTTCTTGGTTCCTACCGTCCTGGTTATGGCTTCCCTGGTCCTCAGATCCAGGGTTCGCCCTAGTTCCAATCTTTCTTGGCGGCATGATACTGATAAAAAAAATTATTGGGAAATTCAACGTTAGGTCACAATCATACACAACATTGTGCCTTGCACAATTCTATAATGGGGAGAATGTATCTCACAATTTTATTATTTTATGACAGTTCTAATAAGAAGTGCAGTAATAATAATGATAAAAACAGTGATCTCGTCACTAAGGAACTGATCCGAAAGGAAATAAATATATACATAATGTGAGAAATACATAGTCTGATCTGGTCAAAAGTACAACAGTGCTACAGCCATCTGTCCCAAAAGTGATACACAAGAGTCTATCTGTCTAGTCAGAAAAAGGGATGCTATATACAAGTCAACTATCCAGGAAAATTGGCTCTTACTAAGGCCTCGGCTAACTAGACAACTAGACTATTCCATCGTCAATCCTGAATCACACACCGGAGCGGGTCAGCTCCCATACCCTTTCCATCGCATGATGGAAGATATAGTCGGCCTGCCGCCTGGAGATCCTACCATGCCTGTCCCCCTTGAGCAATCTGAGCCTCGCTCGGGACGTGAGCTCTATCCCCGTAAGCTCCCTCCTCAAGGATCGGGGTATAGAAGCCCTAGTCTCATAAGCTCGGGTACGCCTACCCGCCCTCTCCGCATCCAACTCCCTCCTGGCCTCATCCAGTCGGGCCTCGGCAACAGCCACTCGGGTCCTCAGTACATCCTGAATATAGCCGTGGGCTAACGAAGACTGCCTGTGGGCAGGGTCGAGAGGTGGTGAATCCGGAGCCGCTGGGGGTGCCTCCTCAGTCTGCCTAGGCTCGGAAGTATGGGTCTCTGAGCTGTCATCATAGGGGATCCAAGATAGTGGTGGAGAAGTAGGAGCTCTGACCACCGGAAGTGTGGGTAAAGGGGTACCAGCATACACTACTATAGGTCCGACACGCTCCTCAGCTACTGGGACCTCATCCGGGTCCTCCTCATCTGGAATAGCAATGACCTCTGTCTCTGACTCCTCTGAGGGGTCCTCCTCATCTGAAATAGCAATGACCTCCGTCTCTGACTCCTCTGAGGGGTCCTCCTCATCCTCCTCCATCTCAGGCTCCTCCTGATCCTCGACATCTAGCAGTGCCTCATCATGCTCACGCTCGAACATCTCAGGGTCCTCTATCTCAGGCGCCTACACATTAAACGAGCTAAGTTACTATCATGATACTTATAAGGGTTCCCGTAAGGGTTTTAACTGTCAGCACTACTTTAAGTAGTCCGACCATGAACTTGGCAAGAGTTCTTATTATCTTTGTGAGTTTATTATTATATCGTCGCATCATCTCTGAGGTTTATAACGCTTAGCTCTGATACCATTTCTGTAACACCCCCAGATCCGGGGTCAGGGATTCGGGTCGTCACGGTCTTTCTTTCCACATTATCACTTCACTTAATTAATAATAAATAACCTTATGCTGTGACCCCATACTAACACACACCACAACCCGTTATAGTCTCAGAGATGAAATTGAAATAAGTACAAGTCCTTGAATCCACAATTAAAACTTATTACAACCCAAAATGATTACTTGATAAATTTACAGTTAATTGCCATTATCTGTCACAAGTTATAATTATACATAATTGATTCTCAAAAGTAGAATGTCTGATCTACCAATAGATCTACCTCTGCAGCTATAGCAGCTACAACATCAACGGGAAGACGCGGGACGTTTCCCACGTGCTTGCGCTGGGTCTGCTGGAGTCTGGCCATCTTTCCTAACTGTTGTTGTGTGATGAAGAAATAAAGCAAGAGTGAGCCTTACAGCTCGCAAGATAATATATAGTGATAACAATAATACAAGTATCTAAATGGATACTTACTAGAATCCTTTATCCTGTGTAAGGTAATTACTTACCGGGTATAAGTTTTAAAAGAAGATGAAGTTACCAATTACTTCACTACACTTATACCATTTTAGAATCTATTAGAACTACTACTGTTCCAAGTATAATAAGATTCGAGAGATCATCCCATAGATGAGACCACAAATAAAACTTGAAAATATTTGATCTTTGAAATATTTTGAAAAGAAATGAAGTTACGGGATACTTCATTCAATGGATACACCAATAAAACTGTTTGACCCTGTCAATGCTTCGGCAACCACCCATTCGTAGCCTTTCAATCGAAATGCTGCGGGTAGTGTTGCAGAATTATCCAAATGGATGATGAACTCATTACGGGAGTTTGCCGCGCCAGGAAGACCACTTACGGTGATCAGTCGTAGTAGTACAACCCCACCATTTTCTACATGTAGAGGAGAACCTGTCGGATTTACTTGTCAACCGAACACTGAACTCCTAAAGAATGGACCGCCTTAGCGGAACTTCCAGGCCATTTGGGCCAATATAATAAGGTTGGGTCGGCGCTATTCGACCACTTACGCCACTCCTAGTTCAGATGAAATCCATGACTCTGAAACGTAAAGCTCGTCCCCACTTTCCCCAAGTAGAAACTTGTTGATACGGCTCCACCAAGAAGTCGTATCTAGTTGGAAAGGAAAACTCACCGATATTTCCCAGGCGATGCCTGTTAATGGATTAACTTGTTCCAAGAATTTTACCTCCCGAGTGTTGGGTAAGTAATCAAAATTCTTTTATCAAGACAGCAACCTTGTTGCGAATATAAAACACACCACAGAGCCGGATCCCTCAGGTTTTGAACGAGTATTTAAATCCCCTTCGAAAGGAGGATCTTAAATATAAAAATGAGTTTTGGGATCCGCTCTAACTTTTAAAAATCATTTTGAAGACTCGCAAAACATTTTTAAGAATGTTCGGAGTGATGTTAATTTAGTAAAATAAATCAGTCCCGAAATATTAGAAAATATCTGAATATTATTATTTAAATAATATTCCCATAAAGAATAATCTTTATAAAAATAATTGAAGTAGAAATTGTAAAACTTATACTTGAAATGAATAGTAAATAATCAAAGATATACTTATACGAAAGTAATATCTTTATTTGAATATCAAAAGTAAGTTTGATTATCGAACATTATTCTTTAATAAAATAAAGAATATTAATAAATAATAAGCGGAGTCATAATACCTCGAATGAATATTATAAATAATATTCATTAAATAAAATAAAGGAGTCATACATCCTCAAATGAATATCCAAGTAATATTCAATAAATAATATAAAGGAGTCATAAGTCCTCGAATGAATATTCAAGATAATATTCATTAATAAAATAAAGTTATCGAATAAACCTTATTCGATTAATAGTTTTGAAAACTATAACCATATATATATAAATATATATATATATAAAATCTACTCGGGATCCTCGACTCCCGGTTTTAGAAAATGTTTTCACCTTTGGGTCCCTATACTAAGGGTATATGCAAATTACCGTTATTCTCTAGCATAGGTATTATCAACTGAACCAACAGATATATATGGCAAGAATACGAAACAGGCATGCATATGTACCATATCACATGCTACAATATATCGCAAGAATTTGCTAATATAACCATCATGCATCTATTACAAGATAATGCATATACAAGTGTATACATCACAACAACAGTATAGCGGGTAGAAAACTTGCCTGAGCGACTGGGGGTGATAAAAGGCTCGGGACGAGTCTGGTAACCTATAAACAACAAGTAAGTTGGAATTAAACCAAAGTCATTTGTAAATCTTTACTTTAACTACCTTAGACTCTAACGCTCATTTTGCGCTTACTGATTCTCTTAAGTCACTCGAGTACCCTCGGCTCCACCATTTTTTATAATTTAACCATTACAAGTTTTAAGGCGATTCCTTCGCGAGTGTCTTACCAACTGCCTAACACTCTTACCATAATTGTTTCATACACTAATTAACCCTTTTTGGTCTTTAACCTATGTTTCAAAGTAAGGCGAGGGGAAAAGTTTCGTTCGCGAAACGCCGTTACTTAAAATGGTCGTTTCTCCTAAACCGTACATCGGAATCAAACGAACTACATATCAAAACGAAGCTCGTAACATGAACTATCTAAAAATGGCAATGGTCATAATCTAGCAGGGAGTTCTCGGGTCCAAATGTTATGAACAAAAGCAGTCTAAAGTAAATCGGACATTACGACGGCTATGTTTACGCGATTTCCCAAATTTAAACCAATTAAAAACAACCACAATTCAACTCCAATTCACAACCCAATCAAAACTCCATCCATATTACTTTACAACAGCCCCAAATCTACTCATTATAATCAATTTACTTAATCCTAAAACTTGAATTTAAACTATACTACATTCTTTAATCAAATCATAAGATTTCAACATTCCAATCTCCACCATTTCAACCCAACTCTAAACCATCCATCATTAAGCTACTCTAATACCAAAACAACCAAAATCACCCTAATATACAAAGTAAAGCTAGGGTTTGGAGATGATATACCTTCCTTGAAGTGGTGTGAGTAGCTAGGAAGCCTTAGGAAGCCTTGAGGAGTCTTAGGAATGCTTGGATCTTAAAGGAAAAGCAAGAAAATCAAGTTAAAAACCTTGAAATCACTATTCATTGTCTTCTTCATTGATTTATTGGAGAAGATAGAGAATTAATGGGATGCTTAAACTCATAATATAGCCATATCTATTCATAAGGAATACTAGGGAATTATCTTACCAATTTAGGAAGCTTGAATCTTGGTTTTTGAAATTTCTTCCCTTTAAAATTGTAAAAAGCCGAGAGCAACTCTTGGTTTAATGAAAGAAATGATTTTGTGTTTTGCTTTGATTTGTTTTGGTTGGTTGTTTTTGTTTTGTTTTGGTTAATTACCTTATTAACCTTGAACTTTGTGTGGTTCTACTTCAACCACATCTCCTCCCTTCCCATGTCATGTTTATGTCATGCTATGATGTCATCTTTCCCTCTTTGTCCTCTTCTCATTGGTTGGATGACATCCTCCCCTCTAATCTCTTTGATTAACTTCCTAATTGCTTGCCTAATGACCGCTGATCTGTTATACGGTTCGCTTAACTTTCGTTTTCATTTATCGTTTGAGGGATCATACCCGGGATCTTATTACTTAGGTTCCCTTAACCTTTCTCAATATATTATATTCCTTTTATGATCCTCTCTTATAATCCTTTAATTTAAATCCTTTTTTCCTGTTACCTTATACTCAATTCTTTCCGTATCTAGTGGATTTCCGGGAAAAATCAAAGTGTTCGGAATTGGATTCTAACGATCTTTACATACACTTATATACCATAAAGAGTACTAATAAAATCTCAGAATATCCATAACAGAACCCCTACATAGTGTGGCATGAAAAGTTTTCTCATTCAGCTAAAATACTATTCATAAGGGTTACAAAAAGTTCAAAATTTTGGGGGTTATTACAGTCAAGGTAGAGGATTCACATCAAGACAAGCTAGTCACAGGACAAGTTCTGATACTGGGAAGAGAATAAGTTCTGCTACTGGTAAAAGGCTAAGTTCTGATGAACTTTTAGATCTTGATGAGGAAATGTCAAGACAGTTATTTCTTCAGGAAAATCCAGGAATGGACTTGGAAAGTTTAAAGGAAGAAGAAGCCATACTTAAATCAGAGAAAATCACATCTAAATCTGAAGCTTCTGGTAAAAAGTCACTTCCAAAACTCAAAGGCATTGTGATCAAAGAAAGGACACATACTGAAGCAACATTGGCTAGATCACAACCACAGATAGATCCAAGATCCAAGGGTAAAGAAAAGGTTGGTGAACCTATCAAGGTTTATGTACCTCCTGAGGATGAAGAAATTATTGATGAAAAGATGATCTTGCTCTGACTTCAAGAAAAGTACTTAAAACAACCTCTGACATGGCTCAAGTTGTTCAGAGTCAAGAAATTGTAAGTTCTGATATTCAGAAGAAGCAAGTAACCTCTGACATAGCTCAAGTTAACTTGATATCAGAAGATAGATCAAAGACACTCCTACCAGGATTCACTAAATCAAAACAGACTCAACCTTTGAAGACTACTGCAAGTGGTTTTGAAGCAAGATTAGTTACTGGAAAGGAAGCAAGAGATAAAACTGGATTGGGAAGTGCTGATGAAAGAAGAGTACACAACACTACCAATGATCCAACTTCCTTGAGTGAACCAGGTATTGGAGCAACTCCTGAGAGATTGAATCAACTGGAATCTGTACAGATGGTTTACCATACCTACTTGAAAGAATACATCATGTTGTATTTCATGACAGATGGTAGGGTTTATCATATAAGACAAAATGCCATTCCATTGAAGTATTTTGAAGAATTGGAGCATGTACTTTTCTTCAAGTGAATGACAGAATAACAGAAACTGCTGCAAACTACTTAAAAGAACAGATTCAGAGACAGAAAAGGCTTTATTATGTTAAGTCTGACAGCACATATGTTCCAAAGTACAGAGATCACAATGGTGATATTGTTGATATGAAGCCTAATACTGCACAGATCAGAACATATCTTGGTATTAAGGGACTTGAATTCAATCTGGAGTCTGACAAAGCTTATGTCATAAGACTAGATCAGGAGTTGAGAAAAGCAAAGATCAATGATCTCAGAGCTGCAATCTTTCAAACTGGTGAAGATACTGCAGAGCTTAAAGATGCCAAAAGGAGAATGATTGATGAACTCAGATATGCTGAGAAATGTTTGTTGAAGAACTATCTCAGAACAACTCCTGACATCAGAGAGATCAGATGATGAAGCCAAGTCGAAGATCTACAACTGCTTAAATTCTGATATTTGTACAGACTGAAGTTGTTATCAGAAGTTGAATATTGGTAAAGCTTTAAGGATTGTAAGTTGTAGTTATCTAGTCTAATTCTCATGCATTTGTACTTAATGTTTTTGACATCATCAAATATCTGTTAAACTTGTATATTATGCTAATTTACAAGTTGGGGGAGATTGTTAGATATATTTGATAATGTCATGGTTAATATAATTTATGTTTAGATTTCAGATCTTACTTAACAGGACAAATCAGTACTTAACTGTTGATCAGTACTTATACTGGAAGTCAGGACTTAAGGATATCAGTACTTATATTATCAGGAGATCATTATCAGAAGTTAGATATCAGAACTTAAGTGCTGAAGGATGATTAGAGAAGGACAGTAGCTGATTAAAGGAAAGAAGATCGAGATAAACATAAGAAGAGATATGCATGAAGAAGGAATTCCGTGAAGAATGGAATACTTGGAAGAAAAGATATCTGATTGATATATTTTAGGAAGCAGAATTATATTCCATATCAATTAGCGATTATCTTGTAACTGTGTAGTATATAAACACAGACATAGGGTTTACACTATAAGTGTTATCATATATTCGAGAAGTTTATTCATTGTAACCCTAGCAGCTCTCGTGATATTTGTTCATCACTGAGAGGTAACAGTTCCATACTGTAACAGAGTTTATTGTTTCAATAAAGTTTATTTTCTGTTACTTAATATATTAAAGTTCGATTTGATTGTATTATACACTGTATTCACCCCCTCTACAGTGTGTGTGTGACCTAACAGATAGGTTTAGTAATCCTTGTGAGGAAGCTCTGACTATTAAAAGTCATGAGATGTGTGGTGTGAGGAGTAGTGAGACTACTTTAAAAGAATAGAGAGATTAAGTTTAATTTGCTACATGTTTGCAGATGCTCAGAGTACTCAAGGAAAAGATGCTGAACAATGGTCTGTTGCATCTCAGGAACACTCTGATGTATCAAAGGCTATTGATCTCCCTGCAAGTCTAAGTACTGATACTTTCTTACAGTCCATACATTCTATTCTTCCATCATATTAGAAAATCCCTATTTTTGTTAAAAAAAATAGTCCATTCATTCTTCTATTCCATCAAATAAGATAATCCATGTTATTACTGAAGATGTAGTAGCACAACAGTCCATTCATAAAGATTCATCCATTGCAGAATCACCACAACATGTTACAGGAACTGAAATTCTGGAAGTTATTGAAGCTCCAATTCATTTATCTACAATACTTGAAGATGTGGAGATAACTGCTGAAGGTGTTGAAGCTTCTGAAGCCACTGGATCAATTTCACATTCTATTCTGCATAGTGAAATTGAAGATAAAATTCAGAAATTAGTGCAAGATCCAGCTGCTATTGAAGAATCTAATGATGGTAAAGAAACTCCTGTATCTGATGCTATGTTAGATCTTGAGAATGATCTTTTCTTTCCTGAAGATATGCCTATGCATATTTGACAACAGAAAAGGTCAGAGTTAGATGCTAATAAGAAGCAGGATAATTGTGGTAATCTCTGGAATGCTTATTGGAAAGATACTATATATCCTATTTCCAGAACACGTGTAGTTGAACATCTAGAAACAACAGAACAGAAGATTACAAATCCTGATGTGCTGAATCATCTGAAAGCATCTACTTTGGTTGTCAAATCATTACACATATCTCATGAAGCAACAACTACTCAAATCAATAAGATTAAAGAATCATTGATTGCTTCAAAGCTGCTTACTCATCAGGAAATTTAGAAACAAATTTCACCAATAGTTACTAGACAAATTTCAATTGAAGCCAGTCAAGCTAGATTGGAAGCTAATCAAGCTCAAGTGTCTGATCAACTTACTAAAGTACATAATTCAATGGAGCTGATTCTTTCTCTTCTACTTGGTGCTGATGCCAAAAAGGGGGAGAAAATTGTTAAATTTAAATGCAAATAGCTGTCATTGACTGCTACTAATGATGAAAATTCTGATGGAGGTAATAAGGAGGAATAAGAGGATATTAAAAGAGGAAGCAAGAGGAATGAAAGAAGAGTTGAAGACTTGACTGTGACTAATGAAAGAAGAGTTGAAGATTTGACTATGATTACTAAAATGCAAAAATCTTCACAAGTCACAACTGTTGCTGATCAAGACCAAGGTATTCTGGAGAAATTAGCTGGTGCTGAAGCAAGCCAATATCTTCAAACTCTGAAAGTTAAAGGAAAAAAGACAACTCTATTCTACAAATATCCAAAGATTCAATTATTTGATTCTGAAGTAAGTAGAAGAATATTTACAAAGGAAAATCCTGGAGTTGATCTTGAATAGCTAAGGAAAACAGAGGAAGACTTTAAAAATTCTATGAAGACAGGAAATGCTGATATTACTGTTGTTTCTCAAGTACTTTATAAAGATGATCCTTCTAAAAGACCAACCAGAGGTATAGTTATAAGGAAAATCAGTCAGCAGAAGGTGAAAGATCTCTCAGATCACAAGCTATTGGAACTGTTGACATTAAGCTTAAAGGAATGGAGAATATAGAAGAAATGTCAAAGATTTCAAAGTCAAAAGCCAAAGCAGAAGACAATATTTAAGAATTTCAATCTTAAACTCTGATAGATTTAATCTATACAGTAGTTAAAGCTCTTGATACTGAAAGAAAATCTTATCGAAGCAGAAATCATCCAAGCTGGTGATTAAAGGAAGATATCTGGAAGCATTCTGAGCTGAGGAAGTGGAGTTAACCTCTAACATTGCTCAAGTTAAAAAAGCAGTGTGACGGCCTCAACCCCGGGGTCAGGAGTTGACGTCACCAACAATAATAATAACAAATATAATATAATCCAAATTATTAATAATACATAACTACGACCCCTTTACCAAGACCTTTTCCAGGTTTAAGTATGATTTAGGTTACAACTATTGCAAAATCGGCTTACAACAAACCATCCTGACGCAACTAACTTAATACAGCAATTCAATAAACCATCTTTGGTCCAACACAAATACCTCAGAGGAGCCTGACACGGAAGGAACTGGAACTCTGCCCTGTCTACCACGGAAGAATCTCCGAGGCATCTGCAATAAATATATAAAACATTCTGCAAGGGTGAGCAATTAATTGCTCAGCGGTACCAGTATACGAATAACAAGTAAACCAATTTATGATAAAACAGTGACAGGAACAGAGATTATAGCTCGTTTGCAAAACATGGTACACATTCATAAACTGGATATTCAAAACTAGCATGATCTAAAAATAACATTATCAGCCGTGTGTTGTGTATAAATACAAGAGTTAAATCTTAGCATGCTATTTCATTTCCAGATCATCTGTCTCAAATAAGTTGATTTATTAAATAATTTCAAAACTGAATCAATCAAATCTATTGGACGTTCAATGGGTGAAGATAGTTGATCAGTCTATCATCACTGGACAGAAACTAACGGCCATCCTGAATAAAGAATGTGTTCCGGAACTTGGGAAAAGACTAGCTAGGTCTTTCCCCTAACGCTAGACTAATCGGTTAAACAGAGCGCCCAACCGAATTAGCCACTTACGCCTACTCAATTCCAATAGATTAACTGAATTCCCTTTTTACCTCTTTCCAAATTCCACGACATAGGTGGATCAAACCTTCCATGACATAGGTGGATCAAAACATTCTATTTATCCAGTTTTCCAAAATCACTATCACCTACCTCTTTTTAAAACCATTCTATCACAGCACACTATTCAAAACTTCTTTTCATTTTAATCACGCTTAGAGATAGGTGCTTTCAGAATTTACTTTTCCCCAAAACATATTTTCAAACAACATTTCCAAATACAGGGGATACGTAACTTAAAACTTTTTATTCCATTACGAGAATAAAACAACAACTATTCATATATACTGAACCACAAGAGTATGGTCAGGGGTACTTGCCTTGCAGAGCTTTACAACTGATTCCGTTTGACCTTGGACCGACTCGAACACTTGACTTATCGCCTTACTATTAGACTATCCTGGATCCGACCTCGACACTCAGGCCCTTCGATTGGAACCTTACGGAGCTTGTCGACTGATCACTAGACTAGCTTTTAGTCCGACGCTAACGTTCGGGTCTTCCGATTAAATCCTACAGAGTCGAACCACCCTGAGTTAGATAACCAGTTATGCTTGACATATCCTCGCTAACAAATCTACCCATACAATATCAAATCCCGACTTGTACTTATATATATTATTATTATTATACACACAACAATTAGAGTTCACGTTCTCGAAAGTCGGTTTGGTATTCGTTTACAGAAAATACGTATACTCAACACTTTAAGAAATTAGGGTTATTGGTTTTGGCAAAACATTTCACCACAACATACAATCAGGTTTTGTATAAAACATATGTATGTATTTATATACTCGCTCGATGTCCCGATAAATACTGGATGCGCTCCCGTATTTCTGTAATTTGATTTCCCGGAAATCGGGCAGCACTTCCTTTGCTTATAGGCTAACCCATCGAAGCAATTCGACGTCACAACAACCAAATTCACAACTACCACAATCTAACAATCACAATCAATCAATTTCAACCCGACTACACAATTCGCAATTCCAATTTTAACCTTAACAAATATATCTGATTCTTTATATTTTAAAAATAATTGTACGAATTAAATATTAAATATTGTTTTATAATTATAGGACTCATAATTAATTCATCACGGTCCACCATCAACTCATCGGAAATCATTGTTGACGGCAGCAAAATTCGTCGGTGCCCGAATAATTCCGGGTTTCCACACGAAATTTCTCCGATAAATAAATAATTCTCCGCACGAAGATTACATCATGAATACTAAACAAATTTATTCCTGCAGATAATAAAATAATTAAATAATTAAAAGAACCACAATCGACTGCGTGTAATCACACGCGCCAAAAACCACTGCACAACAGAAGCACGGAAACAATCGGAAAATATAAGTGGAGCAACAAACAGCCACCGGGAGGAGGCGCAACACAGGAATTCACACACGACACACACATAACTGCACACACATCGCACCACAGCCACCTGCCATAAACTGGAACGGCGGCAACAGGGCGGTGATGAAAGTCGTCGGCAACCAAGAAGAAAATGACAACAGACTCATCGAGAAAGAAGGAAACATAGGGGAGAAAACCCAGAGACAAAGAATCGTGGGAGGGATTAATTGAGAGAGAGAGAGAGAGAGAGAGAGAGAGAGAGGCGAGTGAGGTACAGAGAGATTGAGAGACTGCTGTGAGGAGTGTGTGTGTTTTATATTTTTATTACTATCCTTATCAATCCGCAACAAATCACAGTCAGACACGAAACCAATACAAGCCTGAGAACTGAACACGCGTCCCAACTCTACCTGAAAGCCTGGTCTTAAGTCCGCGTCTCGATATTTACGAACAGAGGTACAAACAAATAAAACTCAAAAATTATTGAAAATAATTTTAAAAATTCTCAAAATAATTAGGAATTAATAAAATAAAAATTTTCACAATTTATTATGCAATTCTTAAATGCGCATCTGACCCGCGTTTTAAAATTAACGGACCGGGTGAACTTAAAATAATTTCCGAAAATTATGGAAACAGTCTCAAAATATTATAAATATCCCGAAGTTCATTTAAACGTAAATTTTGTAATTTTATAACAAGTTTTGAAACGCAATTTATACCCGCTTTTAATAATTAAACGGATCAACGCGCGGGTGAAATTAATCCCAAAAATTCTCAAAATAATTTTAAAATTTTCAGAATATTCCAAACTTCAATAAATATGAGTTTCATAATTTTTGAAGAATTCTGGAATTTAAAAACGGATTTTATGAATAAATGAAATCAGAAAATCATACAGGGCTAAATAATTGATGAAATATTGATTTCTAAATTTTGTAAAATCCCAAAAATAATTATTGTAATTATAAAACCATAAAAAACAATTTTAGAAACAATCCAAGTATTTATGCAAATAAATTTGCATTAAATCCACTTTTAAAAGTGAAAACAATTCAGTACGACTCAATAACTAATTATGCGAACAACCCGGTACACCATAAATCACACATAGATATTAATAAAATAACACATAGCTTATAGAAGCTATACATATATTTTATTTATTTAGTAATTCCATAACTACATATTTAAATAATACAAAAATACGCGAGTCGTTACAAGCAGTTCACGATGAAGAGTTAAAGTCGGATATTCATTGAAGCAATATTGAATATGCATACTTAGTTCCTGCATTTAAATAGTTTAGACATCATCAATTGGAACTTGTCCATAATTCCATAATGAACAAGTAGGGGGAGATTGTTAGGAGCGATTAATGATATCAACCAAAAACTATCAGAAGCATCAACGGATGATGATTACAAGCATCAATGGATGATGAGTATAAGCATCAACGGATGATGATGACATCAACGGATGTTAGTATTCGATAGATGATGATGTCAACGGATGATGAAATCAGTATTTGTCACATCAGTTGATCTTTGAAGAGGAAAAGGAAACAGGAATTTCAAGTCGGTGGAGGACTTTATCTCAGAAGCAATAGTATAGGTTTCCTTGTTGTTAATAGAATAGGATTCCTTATACATTGGTAGTTGTGCTCTATATAAAGCATAGTTTAGGTTCATGCTATATGTATTGCGACATTGTCATATCTTTCGCATAACCTAGCAGCTCTCAAGGATATTTGTTCATCCTTTCAAGAGAGTACTTGTGTAATAAGTTCTTATAAGATTGATATAAAAATTGTTTGATTCTATTGAAGCTTTGTCTAGTTGATCTTATTAACTGTATTCACCCCCCCCCCTCTACAATTGATTAAGGGGCTAACAAAGTGTAATAACCCCAATTTTTGGAATTTTTAAAACCCTTATGAATAGTGATTTTGCTGATTATGCTGAATAAGAAAACTTTTCATACCACACTATGTAGGGGTTCTTTTATTGATCTTCTGAGATCTTATTAGTACTCTATATGGTATATAAGTGTATGTAAAGATCGTCAGAATCCAAATTCGAACACTTTGATTTTTCCCGGAAATCTACCAGATACAGAAAGAATTGAGTATAAGGTAACAGAATAAAAAGGATTTAAATTCAAGGATTATACGAGTGGATCATAAAAGGAATATAATGTATTGAGAAAGGTTAAGGAAACCTAAGTAATAAGATCCCGGGTATGATCCCTCAAACGATAAACGAAAACGAAAGTTAAGCGAACCGCATAACAGATCAGCGGTCATTAGCCAAGTAATTAGGAGCTAATCGAAGAGGTTAGTGAGGATGATGTCATCAAACCAATAAGAAGAGGACAAGCATGGGAAGATGACATAAGGGGATGACATGAGCATGACAAAAAGGGAAGGAAGTGTTGGTTGATTCTAAACCACACAAAATTCACCATGGTTAAAAGTAATTAATCAAAACAAAAACAACCAACCAAGGCAAGCAAAACAAATCACAAAAACACAACTTGACTTCTTTTCTTCTTGAAGCTCTCGGCCTCTTTCTTAAGAAATGGGAAGTCCAAGCTCCTCCACTTGCTAATTTACAAGGTAATTATCCTAGCTTCTCCTAGTTAAGTTACATACTTCCTAGGAATCTTAGCTTCAAAATCATTTCCTAGCATTTCCTATAAATCATTGAAGAAGATGGTGAATAGTACTTTCTTGAAATTAATTTTTGTGTTCTTGATTTCTTTGAAAGATCAAGCTTGTAGGAGGTTAGATTAAGGCTTCCATGGGCATTCCAAGGATCTTTCATGGATTAAAAGCTTCAAGGAAGGTATAACTCTTCATGATCTTAGACTTAAGTTTTGTTGTTTGGATTTCCTAATGTTTAGATGATGGGTTAGTGTAATGGGTGTGTAATCATGTTTAGAGCTTTGTTTAGTAAGTGGTTTTGTTGATTTTGGAGTTAGGAGTGATACTTGTTGGATTTAAAGTTCTTGGCCACATTTTTGACTTGGTTTAGATGAATAAGTTGAGATATTGAGTTATGGTTGAATGATATTGTATTGTGGTTGAATGATGGTGGAATGGTGATGATTGTGGGTTGTTTGTGAATTAAATTGGAGTTGTACGAAATTGGTAATTGCGTAAACATAGTCGTCGTAATGCCCAATTTTCCTTAGACTGTTTTTGTTCTTAACTTAAGGACCCGTGCACTCAATTTTAGGTTTTGACCATTACCATGATTAGATAGTTCATGTTACGAGCTTCGTTTTGATATGTGGTTCGCTTGAATCCGATGTACAGTTTAGGAGAAACGACCATTTTAAGTAACGGCGTTTCGCGACCGAACCATTACCCCTCGCCTTACTTTGAAACCTTGGTTCAGGTCATTAAATGAGTAATTGGAGTATGAAACAATTATGTTAAGTGGATTAGGCAGTTGGTAAGGTACTCGCGAAAGAATCGCCTTAAAACTCTTAAGGGTTAATTTATTAAAATGGTGGAGCCGAGGGTACTCGAGCGACTTAAGTGAATCGTTAAGCGCGAAAGCGAACGTTAGGGCTCTAAATGGTTAAAGTCTAGTTTCTTAAGCGACCGTGGTTTAATTCCGGCTTATGTTGTTGTTCATAGGTTACCGGACCCACTCTAAGCTTAAGTCTACCCAGGAACACTCAGGCAAGTTTTCTACCCGTTATACTGTTGTTGTGATGTATATATATATGTATATGCATTATCTTGTGATAAGTGCATGATTGTTATTAGCAAATCTTGCGATATATTGGAGAATGTTGATATGGTATATATGCATGCCTGTTTCATAATCTTGATACCTAATTGTTGATTCAATTGCTTATAAGTTGCATAATACCTATGCTAGAGATAAGCAGTAGTTGCGTATACCCTTAGTATAGGGGACCCAAAGGTGAACATTTTTCTAAACCGGGAGTCGATGTTCCCGAGTATAATATATATATATATATATATATATATATATATATATATATATTGATATAGTTTTCGAAACTATTAATCGAATAAGGTTTATTCGATAACTTTATTTTATTTAATGAATATTATTCTGAATATTCATTCGAGGACTTATGACTCCGCTTACTTTATTTAATGAATATTATTTTGAATATTCATTCGAGGACTTACGACTCTATTTATTCTATTTAATAAATATTATTTTGAATATTCATTCGAGGACTTACGACTCTGTTTATTCTATTTAATGAATATTATTTTGAATATTCATTCGAGGACTTATGACTCCGCTTATTTTATTAAATAATATTCTTTATTTTATTAAAGAATAATATTTCAATAATCAAACTTATTTTCGATTATTCAAATAAAGATCGTACTTTCGTATAAGTATATCTTTGATTATTTATTATTCATTTCAAGTATGAGTTTTAAAACTTTTACTTCAATTATTTTTATAAGGATTATCCTTATGGGAATATTATTTAAATAATAATATTCAGATATTTTCTAATATACCGAGACTGATGTATTTCATTAAATCAGCTTTACTCCAAACATTCTTAAAAATGTTTTCAAGTCTTCAAAATGATTTTAAAAGTTAGAGCGGATCCCAAAACTCGTTTTCAGATTTAAGATCTTCCTTTCGAAGGAGACTTGAATATTCGCTCAAAAATCTTGGGGATCCGGCTCTGTGGTGTATTTTATATTCGCAACGAGGTTGCTGTTTTGAGAAAACAATTTGATTACTTGCCCAACGTTCGGGAAGTAAGTCCATCTAATTGAGTCGGCATAAGCGACAGGCCGGGGTACGGTCTATGAAGGTGTAAGAGGCTGGGTGACAGTCCATCCATGCGTGAGTGGCCGGGTAACGGTCTAGCGCGAGGTCCTAATGCGGCCAGGGTGATGACCGGCGAGGAATTCATCCATCTACAGTAGAAAAGGTTACTTATTGGTATCTTTGCCTGATCAGCAAGATATCGGGTTTATGCCAAAATTCTTTTCTTTCCAAATTCATTGGATATTGCAACTCTGTTCATACTTTACATGACAGAGGTTTTCAGGAAATGTATGAGAGATATATATGGATATATACATATATTGGGACTTAATGAAGTATCTCGTAACTTTATTTCATTCAATAATATTTCAAAGATTGAATCTATTCAAAACTTATCTTGTAGTCTCATCTGTGTGATGACCTTTTGAAATTGATTATAACTTGAACGGTGGTAGTTCAAGTAGTATTTGGAAAAGATATAAGTATATTGGAGTATCTTGTAACTTCATCTTTTCAACTTATATCTAGTTAATGATTATCTTACGCATGACAAAGATTTTCAGAAAAATGTTGAGACAAGGTTAGATATATGAGATCACCTTGCAACGATATTTTTATACAGTTATAAACTGGAACCCTATGTATATTATGCATGGAAGAGGATTTCCAAGATTTTGAAAAGTATATATACATATATACTGATTATTTTGCGACTTGGTCGCGTTAAGATATCAAACTTGGTTCATTTCTTCTTGACCAAGACTTTCATGAGTACTATGAGAATGCTCATATATTGTTAATTATAATACATATTATTTCGGTGGGCTTGTTGCTCACCCTTGCTTTCTTCTTTCATCACACAATAACAGATAGATAAGATGAACAGGATCAAGCTCCCAATTCGCGAGCGGATAGGAAACATTCTGCAGTTTCCTGTAGGCGTTGATGTCGCTATAGCCGAGGTAGTAACTACCAATAGGCTAGGTTTTCAACTGTTGATGTACCAGACTTATGTATATTTATGAATTGTAATAATGGCAAGGAATATGTAAATTTATTCAGAAACCCTTTTAAGGTGTAATGGTTTATAATTGTGAAATAAAATGACTTGTATTATTTTTGGTATTCATCTCTGAGACTATAACTTGTGATGTGTGTGTGTATATTGTGGGGTCACAGTATGTAGTAGTTGGTTGTTTATTAAGATTAAGTGTTATTAAGGGAAATGGAACTCGTGACAACCCGGATCCTCGACCCCGGATTTGGGGGTGTTACAGAAATGGTATCAGAGCTAAGTGTTATAAACCTCAGAGATGATGTGACGTTAAGATAATAAGTTCACTAAGATAATAAGAACTCTTGCCAAGTTCATAGTCGGACTACCTAACGTAGTACTAACAGTTAAAACCCTTATGGGAACCCAAATAAATATCGTGATAGAAGCGTAGTTCGTTATCGTATATGGTAGTGGGACTCCGAACCTTGAGGTTGAGGAGCAACAACGCGATGATGTTTTATTACTTATTGGAGATCAGATTGTGGATCCGATAGAGCGTCCTAACGCAGGACCGGATGATGTTCATATTGAGGATGTAGCGGTTGAGGATGTTGTCCTAGAAGGGATTGTTGCTGAGGAGGATCCCGTGGGGGATCCTGAAAAGAATGAATAAAGGACCACTGAGGAATTGATAACCATTGTTAGAACGACTACCAGAGGTAGGATTGGTCGGTCACTACCGGAGGTTCGTTCAAGTTTGTAAAGATAGTAGCCCCTTTAACGCGGCTTACTCGTAAGACTGAGAAGTTCGAATGGACAGAGAAATGCGAAAACAACTTTTAAGAACTGAAGCAAAGGTTGGTGACGGCCCCTATGATGGCGTTGCCGGATGGAAAAGGAGATTTTATGAGGTGTAGTGACGCTTCACATAAGAAATTAGGGTGCTTCTTATACAGCACAACAAGGTAATCGTGTACGCGTCAATACAATTAAGGGAATATGAAATTTGATATCCCACCCATGATCTTCGGCTCACGATAATAGTTTTGCCCTAAAGATTGGAGGCACTACTTGTATGGATAGAAGTGCAAGATTTACACAAACCATAAGAGCTCAAGTATATTTCCACGCAGAAAGAGCTTAACATGTGCCATAGAGGTGGTTAGAGCTAAATCAAGGATTACGATTATGAGATTCTTTATCATCCAGAGAAAGCCAATATGGTGGTTAACGCCCTTAGTAGAAAGGAGAGACTCGAGATGATAATGTCTTTGGGAGAGTTGATAAGAGATTTTGAGAAAATGGAAATAGAAGTGAAGGTAACCGGAGCCGGTACCGAAATGCTATTTGAGATTGCAATACAGCCCGAATTATTGAAAAAGATCATATTGTGCCAAGAAAAAGTGATGAATGAAGGCAGAGAGTCAATGACTGGAGAAGAGATTAATACCAAGAAAGATGATAAGGGAATAATGAGGTATTCCTACAGAATTTGGGTTCCAAACGTTTAAGAGCTTAAGGACTGGATCTTAGATGAAATCTATAGCTCGAGGAACAAGATTTAGGGCAAACCCCGAATGTGATAGTCAGGAAGGTTGCCATTAAGAAAGAAGGAGCCCATAACATAATGAAGTGGAAAACATGGATTTTAACGTATAAGATAACCCCTAGTATGGGAGACGGATGAAACATTTCATACTAAGGAAACAGAAAGTCGAGTAAGGAAAGGAGACCCGAGACGGTACTCCTATACGGCAATTCATGGACCTGTCTAAAGAGAACTTACACTATTATCCCCAACCACCACCCCGAGGAGACAGTGCGGTGGGAAATTCTTTTAGGACCTTTAAGTCACTAAGCTCTCAGAGTTCCAAGGAACAAGCGAACCCAGTAGAGGCGAGAGCCTGGCTAAAGGAAATATAGGAATCATTTAAGATTCTAAATGATGGACGAATCATAAAAGACTGTTTTTGTCACTTACCCTCCTAAGAGAGAGGCCATCCGCTGGTGAAAGGCCAAGGAAGGCACGGATCAAGAGATTATAATAAACTAATTTAAGTTCAGTCAATTGTTTTCAGGAAAGTACTTCTCAAGGTTATGGAGATTGTGTAAAAGCTTTAGAGCCAGAACAAAGGCAGAAGAGTATGATGAATTATGAATCTAAGTTGTAAAAGTTGTCAAGATTCGTTCTGAGGACACGAATCCAGAATGACAAGATGTTTGAAATCAATGCTTATGTTGTGTTGGTTCATGAAATAATGATAA
This sequence comes from Apium graveolens, assembly GCF_009905375.1. Lineage (NCBI taxonomy): Eukaryota > Viridiplantae > Streptophyta > Magnoliopsida > Apiales > Apiaceae > Apium > Apium graveolens. The sequence continues at coordinate 146,981,792 of NC_133653.1, forward strand.
GAGAAAGGAAAATAAAAAGAAACTGAAGTGGAAAGGAATATAAAGGCAATAGAGTTTGAGGAATGATAAGGGAGTTGGGTAGGAGGAAACCCTAAAGACTCGTAGCAATAGAAATATAAAAGTATGTAATCGTTAGGATAAGGGTGATTCACCATGAGTTAAAGTTGATGATTGAAGGAATAAGAGATACATATATTTTATCCCTTGTAAATTGGGATGATTCAAGGAAACCTTGAGATAGTTCGAAGGATAAATAATGAGACGCGGATAGACTGAGGAGACAAGGAAGTAAGAAATTAGGAAAATTGGATGAAGGAAGTGACCTTCAAGAATGTGAAGTGTAAGACCGGTGGCTTGATACCCAGAAAGGGAGACGTCAGGTATGAAAGATATCCCAACATTGAGATGACTGTTGAGATAAACAACAAAAGTAAATAAGGAATTATTAAGAAAAAGTTCACGTTGAACACGACCAATATCTTCCAGAACATCCTTGTTATCATTACCCAATTTAGGCAAGAAAAGCGGATAACCGTTGTTATCTTTTGGAGGCCATATTGATTGACCTCATTTTGAATACAGATGTTATTGTGAAATTCGGCATATACTATCGAGGTGGGAATGATTGAATAATACACCCTTATCAGGGATATATGACTTGATTTATCCATGAAAGGATGCATGTACCTTTTTAAAGGTGGAATTAAGGATAGAACATCGGTAACTTAAAATGAATCCTAGGGGAATGCATAAAGGTTGGCATTTCACCCTTAATAGGGATAGTATGAGTTTTGACAGTATGAATTGGAAAGGATTAAGGTAATAACAACCTTTAAGGATCAGTGGAGAAATTTTTCAAAAGTATATAGACAATGATTCTGGTATTAATAAATGGTATCTTGATATGCCCTGTATCTAGGGAATACAAGAGGAACGACTTAAGGATAACCTTAGAGGTTTTACAAGGAGAAAGGTAATATTCAAAATTCTCAAGAATAGAAATGTCGATAAAGGAAATATGACGTAATTATAATGATGCCAAGTGGGGCACGTGTTAAACCACGAGAAAGTATGGATCGAACCAGTAAAGGTCGAAATTGTTCAGGGAAATTAGGACCTAAGATAAAAGATGTTCTAAGTATGATTGAGAGTCAGTCGTGACAGTGATTAACCTCTAAAGACTGAGGCAATAACTTATGGAAAAATGGTGATATTTTTTTTACTCATCAGATTTTAAGGAAAACATCTTCACATAAGCAGTGATTGAAATGAGGTAGAAAATTTATTTGGAGGTGGTTAAAATGACATTGACTGTAAGGAAATTTTACTATCAGGAAAGGCCAAAGAGGTGGCCGACACTTTAAAGGTAAGAGGATAATTATAGGCGCTTGTGCCAAAGGAATACAGTGATGATGGTTAAAGCTGTGAAGGTTGTATTATGGTTTGGAAGATTGACATTCCTTCTGATGACTGTGCAATACCCAACCGTAATAGTAGTTGGTAAAGGTTTAATTCGTGTAATCGCCATAAGCGGGCTATCTATCTCAGAAGGTACTATCTTGGGATAAGCCAGGACCATGTTTCAAAAAGGACTAGACGAACCTTTGAGTTAAGTCTTCTATTTAAGGCATATGATTAAGAATGGTATTAACCTGCTATCGTTGCTTTGATTGAAACTCTTCTGCAATTTTATCTGCTTCATGTCATGAAAGTACGTCAGAATTTGGAGTGTTCTTCATGAATTATGAATGGTGATTATGTTAACTCCTTAGAATAATTCTATACGACATGTATGGACTCCGTATGGTGAGATATTAAGATTTCATGGAAAGTGAATGACGATAGTAGGTCAGTGGTGGACCATAGTAATGCAGCAATGATTCTGCGAGTAATGAGCTGATTACAACCGTGAGAGTTGTATTGGAATGGATGTTGAGATTGAGTACCACTAATCGGGTCGTGTTGACATATAAGTTATCTTTGATAGAAAAACTAGGTCGATTATTTACCTATTGAATATTTATTCCTTCTTATCAATAGAGAGTCGTATTACTATACGAGGAAGGTTGCGATGCAAGCATAGAATTCTAGTAACGATGATGTCTAAAATGAGATCCCAGATTCGATTTTCGATATCGAGGGAGTTTCAAAGGTGATTGTGTATAAGCTCGAGGGAGAGCTTGGGTCCATAGAATGATGGACAGAATAGCAAAAATATTTAGGCATGTGAAATACAATGCTATAATACTTGATGTTGATATAAATACATACATGTTTTGTTCTCCTATGACAAACCTCTATAGTTCAGAGGTAGATTCCAAGCCAGATATTTTATGGCAATAAATTTTTTTACGTATATACAATTCTCTCAGTTCATTCTTTTCTCTTCTTTTCATTTCATGTAAGCTGAGAAGAACAACCCTTCCAGAAGGGGAGGTATTGCCGAATGACTATCTATCTGTGTGATAGAAGCCTAGTAGGATACCACATGTTGTTTAATTGCTTGTCAAGTACTAAAGGCTAACCACCTTCTGTACTAACTATGCAATAGAACAAGTGTTCATGATCATAGTGAACTCTCAACAAATTCCTTTACTTCTATATGATTGATCAAACTTTAGAAAATAGAAACAGCTGAAAAAGGAGTAGTAAAGTTATGGTGGTATTCGAAATGGAAACATATTCGTGATACTAAGGTTGACGTGGTTATTAAAAGGTTATAGAACGCTAACGAACAAAAGTATAACCAGTATAATATTAGGAACGGAAGGTAGTAGCGATTACGAACTGGAAAAGAATGGGTATTAATAAGCAAAAGCTCTAATGCTAAAAGCTATAATGAGAGTCTGTGTAATAGACTTGAAAGAATTTGGAATGATCACTTAACACGGATTGAGTTTTCTCACGATAATAGATCGTATGTCAGGTATCGAGATGTCGTCTTATGATATCTTTGAGGGAAGACAATGTCGATCCCCCTTATGTTAGGATGAAGTTGTAGAGCGCAAGATGCTCGGACCAGCAGTGGTCCAAAGGACCAAGGATATAATAGATTTAATCAGAGGACGGCTGGTAGTAGCCCAAGATGGGAACACGAAGTATGTTGATTTGACACGAAAGGACAAGGAATAGGAAGTAGGGGACCTAGTGTTGTTATAGGTATTCCCTTGGAAAGGATGGATGAGGTTCGGAAAGAAAGGGAAGCTAAGCCCACAAATTGTTGGACCCTTTAAGGTATTAAGACATATTGGGAAGTTAGCATATGAGCTAGCCCTACCCCCGAACATGTAGCAAGTTCATAACGTGTTCCACGTATCAATGTTAAGGAAGTGTAATTCGGATGGCAGATAAATAGGGGCATAGGAGCGCATAGACATGCAACCAGACGTAACCTATATGGAGCAACCAGGAAGGGTTATAGATTGAAAAAAAGAACAAGTACTTAGGAGAAGGGTTATCAAACTATTCAGAGTTTGATGGAAGAACCACAATGTGGGAAAATTTACTTGAGAGTTAGAAAGTGCAATGCTAAGAAAGTATCCCTATTCATTTTCTATCTGATTCCGGGACGGAATTCTTTTAAGGAGGGGAGACTGTAATAACCCCAATTTTTGGAATTTTTGAAACCCTTATGAATAGTGATTTTGCTGATTACGCTGAATAAGAAAACTTTTCATACCACACTATGTAGGGGTTCTTTTATTGATCTTCTGAGATCTTATTAGTATTCTATATGGTATATAAGTGTATGTAAAGATCGTCAGAATCCAAATTCGAACACTTTTATTTTTCCCGAAAATCTACCAGATACAAAAAGAATTGAGTATAAGGTAACAGAATAAAAAGGATTTAAATTCAAGGATTATACGAGAGGATCATAAAAGGAATATAATGTATTGAGAAAGGTTAAGGAAACCTAAGTAATAAGATCCCGGGTATGATCCCTCAAACGATAAATGAAAACGAAAGTTAAGCGAACCGTATAACAGATCACCGGTCATTAGCCAAGTAATTAGGAGCTAATCAAAGAGGTTAGTGAGGATGATGTCATCACATCAATAAGAAGAGGACAAGCATGGGAAGATGACATAAGGGGATGACATGAGCATGACAAAAAGGGAAGGAAGTGTTGGTTGATTCTAAACCACACAAAATTCACCATGGTTAAAAGTAATTAATCAAAACAAAAGCAACAAACCAAGGCAAGCAAAACAACTCACAAAAACACAACTTGACTTCTTTTCTTCTTGAAGCTCTCGGCCTCTTTCTTAAGAAATGGGAAGTCCAAGCTCCTCCACTTGCTAATTTACAAGGTAATTATCCTAGCTTCTCCTAGTTAAGTTACATACTTCCTAGGAATCTTAGCTTCAACATCATTTCCTAGAATTTCCTATAAATCATTCAAGAAGATGGTGAATAGTACTTTCTTGAAATTAATTTTTGTGTTTTTGATTTCTTTGAAAGATTAAGCTTGTAGGAGGTTAGATTAAGGCTTCCATGGGCATTCCAAGGATCTTTCATGGATTAAAAGCTTCAAGGAAGGTATAACTCTTCATGATCTTAGTCTTAAGTTTTGTTGTTTGGATTTCCTAATGTTTAGATGATGGGTTAGTGTAATGGGTGTGTAATCATATTTAGAGCTTTGTTTAGTAAGTGGTTTTGTTGATTTTGGAGTTAGGAGTGATACTTGTTGGATTTAAAGTTCTTGGCCACATTTTTGACTTGGTTTAGATGAATAAGTTGAGATATTTAGTTATGGTTGAATGATATTGTATTGTGGTTGAATGATGGTGGAATGGTGATGATTGTGGGTTGTTTGTGAATTGAATTGGAGTTGTACGAAATTGGTAATCGCGTAAACATAGCCGTCGTAATGCCCAATTTTCCTTAGACTGTTTTTGTTCTTAACTTAAGGACCCGTGCACTCACTGTTAGGTTTTGACCATTGCCATGATTAGATAGTTCATGTTACGAGCTTCGTTTTGATATGTGGTTCGCTTGAATCCGATGTACAGTTTAGGAGAAACGACCATTTTAAGTAACGGCGTTTCGCGACCGAACCATTACCCATCGCCTTACTTTGAAACCTTGGTTAAGGTCCTTAAATGACTAATTGGAATATGAAACAATTATGTTAAGTGGATTAGGCAGTTGGTAAGGTACTCGCGAAAAAATCGCCTTAAAACTCTTAAGGGTTAATTTATTAAAATGGTGGAGCCGAGGGTACTCGAGCGACTTAAGTGAATCGTTAAGCGCGAAAGCGAACGTTAGGGCTCTAAATGGTTAAAGTCTAGTTTCTTAAGCGACCGTGATTTAATTCCGGCTTATGTTGTTGTTCATAGGTTACCGGACCCACTCTAAGCTTAAGTCTACCCCGGAACACTCAGGCAAGTTTTCTACCCGTTATACTGTTGTTGTGATGTATATATATGTATGTATGCATTATCTTGTGATAAAGTGCATGATTGTTATTAGCAAATCTTGCGATATATTGGAGAATATTGATATGGTATATATGCATGTCTGTTTCATAATCTTGATACCTAATTGTTGATTCAATTGCTTATAAGTTGAATAATACCTATGCTAGAGATAAGCAGTAGTTGAGTATACCCTTAGTATAGGGGACCCAAAGGTGAACATTTTTCTAAACCGGGAGTCGATGTTCCCGAGTATAATATATATATATATATATATATATATATATATATATATATATTGATATAGTTTTCAAAACTATTAATCGAATAAGGTTTATTCGATAACTTTATTTTATTTAATAAATATTATTCTGAATATTCATTCGAGGACTTATGACTCCGCTTACTTTATTTAATTAATATTATTTTGAATATTCATTCGAGGACTTACGACTCTGTTTATTTTATTTAATGAATATTATTTTGAATATTCATTCGAGGACTTACGACTCTGTTTATTCTATTTAATGAATATTATTTTGAATATTCATTCGAGGACTTACGACTCCGCTTATTTTATTAAATAATATTCTTTATTTTATTAAAGAATAATGTTTCGATAATCAAACTTATTTTCGATTATTCAAATAAAGATCGTACTTTCGTATAAGTATATCTTTGGTTATTTATTATTCATTTTAAGTATGAGTTTTAAAACTTTTACTTCAATTATTTTTATAAGGATTATCCTTATGGGAATATTATTTAAATAATAATATTTAGATATTTTCTAATATACAGGGACTGATTTATTTCATTAAATCAGCTTTACTCCAAACATTTTTAAAAATGTTTTCGAGTTTTCAAAATGATTTTAAAAGTTAGAGCAGATCCCAAAACTCGTTTTCAGATTTAAGATCTTCCTTTCGAAGGAGACTTGAATATTCGCTCAAAAATCTTGGGGATCCGGCTCTGTGGTGTATTTTATATTCGCAACGAGGTTGCTGTTTTGAGAAAACAATTTGATTACTTGCCCAACGTTCGGGAAGTAAGTCCATCTAATTGAGTCGGCATAAGCGACAGGCCGGGGTACGGTCTATGAAGGTGTAAGAGGCTGGGTGACAGTCCATCCACGCGTGAGTGGCCGGGTAACGGTCTAGCGCGAGGTCCTAATGCGGCCAGGGTGATGACCGGCGAGGAATTCATCCATCTACAGTAGAAAAGGTTACTTATTGGTATCTTTGCCTGATCAGCAAGATATCGGGTTTATGCCAAAATTCTTTTCTTTCCAAATTCATTGGATATTGCAACTCTGTTCATACTTTACATGACAGAGGTTTTCAGGAAATGTATGAGAGATATATATGGATATATACATATATTGGGACTTAATGAAGTATCTCGTGACTTTATTTCATTCAATAATATTTCAAAGATTGAATCTATTCAAAACTTATCTTGTAGTCTCATCTGTGTGATGACCTTTTGAAATTGATTATAACTTGAACGGTGGTAGTTCAAGTAGTATTTGGAAAAGATATAAGCATATTGGAGTATCTTGTAACTTCATCTTTTTAACTTATATCTAGTTAATGATTATCTTACGCATGACAAAGATTTTCAGAAAAATGTTGAGACAAGGTTAGATATATGAGATCATCTTGCAACGATATTTTTATACAGTTATAAACTGGAACCCTATGTATATTATGCATGGAAGAGGATTTCCAAGATTTTGAAAAGTATATATACATATATACTGATTATTTTGTGACTTGGTCGCGTTAAGATATCAAACTTGGTTCATTTCTTCTTTACCAAGACTTTCATGAGTACTATGAGAATGCTCATATATTCTTAATTATAATACATATTATTTCGGTGGGCTTGTTGCTCACCCTTGCTTTCTTCTTTCTTCACACAACAACAGATAGATAAGATGAACAGGATCAAGCTCCCAATTCGCGAGCGGATAGGAAACGTTCCGCAGTTTGCTGTAGGCGTTGATGCCGCTGTAGCCGAGGTAGTAACTTCCAATAGGCTAGGTTTTCAACTGTTGATGTACCAGACTTATGTATATTTATGAATTGTAATAATGGCAAGGAATATGTAAATTTATTCAGAAACCCTTTTAAGGTGTAATGGTTTATAATTGTGGAATAAAATGACTTGTATTATTTTTGGTATTCATCTCTGAGACTATAACTTGTGGTGTGTGTATGTATATTGTGGGGTCACAGTATGTAGTAGTTGGTTGTTTATTAAGATTAAGTGTTATTAAGGGAAATGGAACTCTTGATAACCCGGATCCTCGACCCCGGATTTGGGGGTGTTACACAAAGTCTAATGATGGAAAGACTAAGAAGCCTAAGAAAAAGGCTAACAAGGATGGACCCAAGGAAACTTGGGTACCAAAAGCAACTTTATTTGGTTTTTATGTGTGAAGGAAAACAGAAAGAATCTATTTTATCTAGAAAGTGGTTGCTCAAGGCACGTTATCGGAGATTGAGTTCAAGGAAAGAGCTAGCCCAAGCATTACCTTTGTAGATGACAGCAAGGGTATACTATGGGATATGGCTTGATTTCAAGAGAGAATGTTATCAATGAAGAAGTTGCCCTAGTTGATGGACTCAAGCATAATCTTTTGAGTGTCAGTCAACTATATGATAAAGGCAACTCTGTTATTTCATAACTGAAGCCTGTGTTATAACCTGCAAGAAGAACAACAAAGTGGTCCTTACTGAAGTAAGCAAAGAAAATGTATACCTATCTGATTTTAACTCAACAATTGCAAATTCCAATACTTGTCTTTTCAGCAAATCAAGTCAAGATGAAAGTTGGCTATGACACAAGAAGCTATTTCATTTGAACTTCAGGACCATGAATGAATTGGTCAGGAAAGACCTTGTTACAGATATTCCTCAAATTGAGTTCTCAAAAGATGGGCTTTATGGTGCTTGTCAAAAGGGAAAATAAGTGAAAGCATCATGCAAAAGGAAGCTTGAATCAACAATTGATGAACCTCCACAACTGTTGTACATGGATTTATTTGGACCAGTTAATGTATTGTCAATCTCAAAGAGGAAGTATTGTCTAGTGATTTGGATGATTTTTCAAAGTTCGCATGGACATATTTTCTTGGATCTAAAGATGAAGCTAGTTAAATCATTATCAATCATATAAGGCAAGTTAACAATCACCCTGATCTCAAAGTAAGAAGAATTAGGAGTGACAATGGAACTGAGTTCAAGAATTCAAGAATGAGGTTGTTCAGTGAAGAAAATGGAATCATGCATGAGTTCTCAGCTGCAAGAACTCCACAACAAAATGGAGTAGTTAAAATAAATAATAGATCATTAATTGAAGCTCCTAGAACCATGCTAGAAGAATCAAAGTTATCAACCTATTTCTGGGCTGAAGTTGTCAGCACTGCATGCTACCTCAGAATATCTCTTTGATTAATCAAGCAAAGTGCATGACTCCCTATCAATTATTAAAAAATAAGAAGCCAACACTGAACTTTCTTTCTGTTTTTAGATGCAAGTGTTATATTCTAAGGAATCAAACTGATCAAAATGGAAAGTTTGATGCCAAATCTGATGCATGTGTATTTGTTGGATATGTTGTTGGAAAAACATATGGAGTCTACAATCTAAGAACCAACATTGTTATGGAATCAGTACATGTTATGTTTGATGATAAAAAAATTGAAGGACTGCAAGATAAAGGTTTCCATAAAAGCCTCAAATTTGATAATGTTGAGATGTATTGTGATTATGAAAATAATCTAGAAGAAATGACAAAAGAATATTCAAATTTATCTTTAAATGAAGGAACGCCGGTTAATACACAAAGTGATGCATCTGTTGAGAGACAAAATGCAGCATCCATTGAAAGACATGGTACTACATCTGTTGAAAGACAAAGTACAACATCCGTTGAGAGACACAATGCATCATTCGCTGAAAGGCAGAATTCAACATCAGTTGAAAATCATTTTAGATCATTCATTTATAGAACCCCATCTTCAAATCAAAGATCCATAAACTGAGGGGGAGTTTCATCTAGTAAAAACTTAGTCACTCATGAAGATAAATATGAGGCCTCTTCATCAAGGGCTAATCTACCACCTAAAAGTAAATGGACAAGAGATTACCCATTTGAACTGATCATTGGTGATGTAATATCTAGAGTGCAAATAAAGAAAGAAACTCAGGATGAATGTGTTTATAGCAGCTTTCTGTCACTAGAAAAGACAAAGAATGTAGAAGAAGCTTTGATGGATCCTGAATGGGTTTTATCTATGTATGAAGAGCTAAACCAATTTAAAAGGAATATAGTACGAAAGCTGGTACCCAAACTTATAGACAAGAATTCTATTGACACCAAATGGATATTCAGAAACAGGATGGATAGGAATGGCATAGTCATTAGGAATAAAGCTAGGTTGGTTATTAAGGGCTACTATCAACAAGAAGGAATAGATATTGATGAAACATTTGCTCCAGTTGCAAGACTTGAAGCAATCAGAATCTCTCTAGCCTATGCAGCCCATGCCAATTTCAAAGTCTATCAAATAGATGTCAAAAGTGCTCTTATGAATGGAGATTTGGAGGAGAAAGTCTATATCAGTCAGCCTCCAAGTTTTGAAGACCCCAACTTTCCAGATTATGTTTATTATCTTTTGAAAGCACTTTATGGATTGAAGCAATCACCTAGAACCTAGTATGATACTTTGTCAAAGTTCTTTTTAGAAAATTATTTAACAAGAGGTACTGTTGACAAACATTTTTCTTTATAAATGTATTGGCTCCAGTATACTTGTTCAGATTTATGTAGATGATATTATATTTGGCTCTACATATGAGAAACTTTGAAAAATGTTTTCCAAATTGATGCAAAGTAAATATTAAATGAGCATGATGAGAGAACTAACTTACTTTCTTCGTTTATAAGTTAAGCAAGTTAGTGATGGAATATTAATTAGTCAAACTAAATATATTCATGATCTTTTTAAAGAAGTTTGACTTAATGGATTGCACATATGCAAAAACTCACATGGCCACTTCTACTAAGCTTGAATTGAACACTACTGAAAAATCTGTGGACATTTCAAACTATAGAGGCATGGTTGACTTACTTTTATATTTAACAGCCGGTAGGCTAGATATAATATTTGTGACTTGTCTATGTGCTAGATTTCAGGCTGATCCTAGAGAATCTCATTTAGTAGTTATTAAGAGAATTTTCAGATATCTCAATGGCACACCAAAACTTGGCATTTAGTACGCTAGAGATTCTGGCTTTGATCTAATTGGTTATTCAGATGCAGATTATGCAGGGAGCAAAATAGACAGAAAAATTACGAGTGGCACATGTCAATTTCTAGGAAACAACCTTGTATTCTAGTTTTGTAAGAAACAACATTCAGTTTCTACTTCTAAAACTGAGGCTGAATATATTATTGGTGGTAGATGTTGTGCACAGATTCTATGGATGAGAACTCAACTATTGGATTATGGTCTACATGTGAAAAAAAATCTAATCTTCTGTGACAACACAAGTGTCATTGCCATCACTAAAAATCATGTGCAACATTCAAGTACAAAGCAGATTGACATCAAATACCACTTCATAAGAGAGCATGTTATGAATGGTACTATGGAACTTTATTTTGTTCCAAGTGACCAGCAACTTGCAGACATCTTTACCAAGCCACTTGATGAATCAACTTTTACTTGGTTGGTAAGTGAGTTAAGTATGCTAAACTATTCTTGAATTTCAATTATTGATGTCCATGCAATTTGTAATGCAACCATAAATTAATTTGATTTTCTTGAAAGAGTTAAATTTTGGCCAAGTCAAAATCATTCTTTCAACGAATAATCTTTATCCGTTGAAAGTCAAATATATTTCTAGAGACATTATCCTTCAACGGATGATAATGTATTGAATATCCGTTGAACAGAAATAACCGTTGAATCTAAATATTTATCCGTCGAAATATACTTATAGTCTGTAAGTATACATTGACAGATTATTTTTAGAATTTCTATATTTTACTTTATTTCTAAACAATTATTTTTGGAAATTATCATTGGGTATTTAATTTTATTTTTAATCATTTGTTTATCTTTATCTGGAAAATTATAAAAGCCTATTTCAATTGCACATCTCACTTTTATCTTTTTCTAAATTCACAAGGCAAATTTACTCTCTTCATCTCCAAAACCCCTTTTTCTCTCTGTAACTTCAAAAGCTAGAAAAAATGACACATGTTGTGAAAATTATGTCTCAGACTAATTACATTTATGAGAAGAACAACTTCACAACACTGGTGGACAAGAGTGTTGCACACAAGGACTACCACAAGATGATGGAGTTCAATAGCAACTGCAAACTCAAGTACTTTATGCTCGAGTCACCAGTCATATACTGTGAAATGGTGGAAGAAATATGGACAACTGATGTGTTTGACTCCAAGAACATGACTATTACCTTTACTCTCAAAGGTACAAATTATTGTGTTAATTCTGATGTTGTTCAGTCATGTTTTAAATATCCTGAAAATAACACAAATGCTCCACACACTGACACTGATGTGGTTAGTATGGTATTTTCCGGAAAAATCAGCAATTTTGATGCCATTACTTCTTACTTGGTTAACATGCTCTACATGCTTTCATCTTATAAGTATTTCAATTTTAGCAACTGTGTCATGCTAGAAATAGGGTATACGCCAGGAGACATTCATAAAAGACCTAAGAATGTGTATTATGCTAGATTTTTAATGACGATAGCTAACCATGTTTCTGAGGATCTTGTAATTGAGAACCCAAATAACTAGCATAATTATTGGGTTTAAGAAAAAAGAGTTCTTGCAGACTTGATCAGGAAAAACTTAAACAGTGAGGTTCGCTCAACTATCTTCCAATCATTGAGGCACCTCAGGTAAGTGAGGTAAATGTTTCTCTTTCTATCTCTTCCCAACCCATAATTTCTTTGACTTCAACTATGGCTATGACATCTGTGACAGTGACCAAACAGATGCCTACCCAAGTCACCAAACCTAAATCTTCAAAACCCAAGTCTAAGAACCAACCGCTAGTGTCTCTCAAAAGACACCAGTTGTAAAACCTACCACAACACTTGAGGGGGTGTATAGGGTAGTGAGCATGGTGATGGAAAGGGTGAACATCAAAGAAGCCCTAAGCATAAAGAGGGTGAGGCAAGTGTTACCCAAGCCAGCCACACTACAGTCTCCCAAAAGACTATAGTTGTTCAAAAGAAAATTACCACATTTCTAGTTGCATCCTCCCAAAAGGATGTAACTATTGAAATAAGCTCACGACCAGGAGCACAGAACAAGAGAGGTAGGGACACTGACCAAACACAAACTTATATAAGAAAGAAGAAGGCTAAACCTATGGGAGAGGCACAGGGTGCACATACAGTGTCAACTGCAGTCAAAGACTCAGTTACTGTACCTTTACAAAGTTAGCTTGATGCGCGTCTAGTAAATGTAGAGTCACAACCCCATTCTCTCATAATAGAAACACCATACACACATAATTCTCCAACAAATTCTCTGGATGTGGATATGATAAACATGTCCATTCCTGATTCTCCATCTCTCAAATTCATGTAGGAGCCAACTACTCATGCAAGTGAACATTATCTAATTGATGATTTGTTGGATCACTTGCCAATTATTTCTCAATCTATTGAAGAGTCTGTGCATAAAAATCTAAAATCAATCTCCACAGACTCAACAATAGTTTCAACTTCTGTTCCTCTCATTTCTTCATTCTCAATGGATATCCATCATCCGTTGATAAGTGATTGTATTTCAATGGATATGCTTCATAGCAGTCATCCGTTGATAATTCCAACTACACTTTCAATGGATATTTCACATCCGTTGAATGTCACTGCATAACTTGGTATTTCAAAATCTATTACAAGTGCATATGACTTAGTAGTTATCCAATCACTTCTAGGATTGAGGGAAGGGAGTGAATTGAGTGAGAGGCTGGGTTACTCCAAGGAAAAAGGAGAGGAAAAGAGTGAAATTATGCATGTTATTTCTTCCAACATGGCAAAAGTGAGTGAGAGGAGTCCCACCTTATATGGTGAAGGTGAGGGTGTGAGGGTGGTGAGCTAAGGGGAGCCCTTGATGCAAGAATAGAGAAATAATGAGAGAAAAGCAGGTATTGGCGATATAAGGGTGGCAGTCATTACAAGTGAGTCAATGAATGTCAGTGATGCAGAAAAAGAGAGACTGTATCAGCAAAAATATCAAGCTGTTATAGATTCTATCTTTTTGGATGCTGAGACATTTACTCACCCCGTTACAGCCTATCAACAATTGGCTGCTCAGGGCAATGAGGAAGCTAAGAGGGCACTTAATCTACTACATACAATAACATCAATGTAAAGGCCTAAAGATGCTTTATCCTATCTACCTCCTACAGTTGGTGAAAGTTTTGAGTATGATGATGGTGACAGTGATGGTGAAAGCTATAGCGATGAAGGTGGCAGGAACCTAGGGGGAAATGAAGGCCCTAGTTCTTCTACTCAAATTCCAGAATGGATGCTAAGCAAGGAATGCAGCTATCATCACTTCACTACAACAATGTTCAAATTAATCAACCAAACTCAGTCATCAATTCTAGCCACTGCAAATCGCAGCACTAAAGCTTTACTTGAAGCCCATCTTGAGTCTCTACAGCTGCATAAAATTCAAAATCTCAAACAAACTCAAGACGTGGAGGATATAAAGAACACTATTGAGGAAGTGAAGAATAAGCTATCTGAAAAGATTGAAGAAAAACTTCCAGAAGCAATAATGAGGGAAGTACAGCTCAAGTTGAGAAAAGAAAGTGATTTTTCAAGCAAGGTTGAGGCCCCCACTGCAAGATTATCTAGAGTTGAAGACTCTGTGGCCAAGATACTGGAAGGACAAGATAAACAGACTCAACTACTTCAACAATTGGTGGCTGCTCAAAATTCAACCCATGCTCTACTTGATGATAATAAAAGGGGGGAGAAGAATGTGCATATTCAAGTCTGTAAAGTAATAGTTCCAGGTATTACTATCTTAAAGCCACCAGTCTTAGATAGCATTAATCTAATCAACCTAGCAGCAGCTGAGTTGAAGTTGAAAGAACAAAGGCAAATGATAGATTAAAGAATCTCAAAGGTATTTGGCTCAAATTCTGCTTAAGATAAATATGTGAAGCACTCCATATAGTTGAAGCCAATTACTATGGATGAAATGAAGCTAGGGAAAAGAGAAGAGGGAGAACCTTCAATGAAAAATAAAATTAAGAACTTTTTGGTGCTAAAGCCCAAACCAGCAAGTGTCATAATTTCAACAAAGCACCCAATATTTGTTGATTACTCTCCAGCTAAGCCTGATGAAGAAAAGCTTATGGGTGCATCTATAGAAAGCTTCAAAACAACCAAGGATGCCATCTTAAGGTCAAGAATAGCCAGAATTTATAGATATGGAAAGATGCTATGTGTAATGACTGGGCATCATTAGTTTGGGGAAGCTAAAGTTGAGGAAAACCAAAGGCTAGGAGCTCAGGAAAAGAAGGTAGAAGCAAGACATTAAAAGAGTTAAAAGAAAATTGGAGATGCTTGCAACTTCAACTGGCACTTAGAAGAAAGAAGAAAATCTAGAGTGAGCTAAAGGAAACAGGGTAAAAGTAAAAGCTAAAAGGCCAAGGAGTGCCACAGAAAAGGAGAATGGACTACCTAAATCTATGCCAACAAGTCAACAGCTGTAATCACTATGGAAGTAGCTGAGATCAAGGTCAACCCTGAGGTTAACTTTCATGGTGAACCCATTATACCAAAGGATGAGCCTATATATTGGGATAGCTTACCAATTCCTAATTTAAATATACCACTGCCCACAAGAAAAGGAACTCAAGGAAGAAACACATAGGAATCAAGTATAACCCACCTCAATTCAAATCCATCTCCAAGCCGAAGCCTGCAGTCAACAAGGATGATCAACTCTTCATATGTGACATCAAAGAATTCTCAGACAGCAATCTTTGTCTTGATGAGCTAAAAGAAATAAAGGGGATTGATGCTTCATACAAGCTACCAGAAAGATTGGTGTTTAGATACAAGGATGGAAAAGAGATTACATGGCTTCTCTATAGGATTCTCAATGAAGGCTACAATAACCTAGTGAAGGTGTTCTATGGAATGAAGAAAGATTTTGGATTCACTAAGGTGTCCAAATCAGAAGTACTCAGCAAGATCAGCTAAATCAGACAAAGCTGGAGAGATCTAAATGCACTACCTAGAGTTTTGACTATCTCATACATTGATGATAGAGTGCATTTGAGATCCTACTGGACGATGGAGTTTAGAGATGAAAATTTTTTCAGGAGATTTTTTAGGCTTAAAGACCAGCCGTAAATATCAAGTAGTTATACTCTCAAGGAAATGCAAGAGATGTTGGATATCAATAATGAAAATGAAATTGAACTCTACAGATAACTTCAACACCAGATTAAGGAGAATAATGAGAAGCTGGGAAAAAGAACAAGGGATTCAAGGAAAAAGATATGATTTGCTCAGTCTAGAGGAGCACCTTGAAAATGACATGTAAATATTCTTTACTTTCTTTGTTCAACTTTTCAATTAAAGCATTTTACAGTTTATCTACTTTTAAATGTATTAGTTCTTATAATGTATTTTGTTATAATCAATTTAACATGAATTTATGCCTATAATTCCATTAGACATAAATTGGGGGAGATTGTTAGGAATATGTTATAAGATTGATGATAACTTACCAAAACACTCTAAGTAGATAAGTTAAATAATTTTGTAGCTTTCAACGGATAACCACAATTATCTATCCGTTGAAAGAGTAGCTTGTCTAAATAAGTTTTTAGCACATTTTGTAAACTAGAATAGTTGGAGGATTTAGGAGTTTTAGTTATTTCTAAGTCATGTTGACCACTAGCAAGATCTACAAAATCAGAGGGTTAATTTTAAGTATAAAATGCCTTGTAATTTTGTATAAGTGAAAGAGTATTAAATGATATGGAAACAACTTCAAATGCTAATCCACAAAGCTTCAACGGATGACTTTATAAAGCTCAACGGATAACTCAGTATATTCTCAACGGATGAGCTAGACAAGTTTTAACGGATAACAAATGAAGCTTTAACGGATAACCCCTATGAAGCCTCAATGGATGATCAATCAAAATAGAAGTTGAAAGGGACTTGATAGTGACTTAACAGCCACATGGGTTGATTGTATACAAAAGAAATGTGGCAGCCTGAAGTCAGGATTTGGAAGAAAATGAAGCATTTCTATTTCCATGCAAAATAGGGACGTTCAAAGATGCAGTATCTAACTAGATTGCATTGGATAGAAAAATGAAGAAACATGTGACTGGACCTAGCTGATAGGTTTTATGTTTTGTCTTATTTCACATATATTGGTAATATATAAACCGAGAGTAGCTAGTAACTAAAAAGTAAGAAAATTAGAAAACATTCAAGCACATCAACTAGAGAGTCTTTGTAAGTTATATCCTTAGCACTCTCAAGTTCTTAGTTGTGTTACTTGTAAGCAGTTGTGTACAACTTTGTATCACATAGATTTCTTCACCATATATATATATGGTGGAAATATCAATCCACCAGAAAGTTTTTAAACACATGTTATTTACTTTGTGTTCTTGTATATTATTATTACTTATCCACACTCAAGCATATTTAAAACACCTTTATATATTTTTGTAGGAAGTTTTCAAAGTTTCAGAAAAGGAACTAGAATTCCATTCAATCCCCCTTCTTTAATTCTGTTGTTAGACTGTTAGAGAATAACAGAAATCAAGAATGATGTTCAGAATTCTTTTGGCACTTTTTCCAACTTCAAGTTCATAATCTATACTTCCACCTCAACCTACCTTCAAATACAGAATTTCCAAGCTCAGGTCACAGATCTTCAAACCTTCAACATCTCTCTCTCAAATCAAGTCACACCGCTTACTTGCCTTGTACAACGCCAGCAACAGGATATCAAGTCCTCAATAGACTCACATAAACATCTAAAGATGCAGAATTCAGTATCTTTGGGAGCTATTATAGGAGTCTTAAACATAACCCTCCAGTAAACACCACATTCAATAAGGACCAAAATCCCTCTACCTACAACCACTATGCTTGCTACCAAGACAAAGGGGGAGATGAAGTCTAAGCTAAAATCATCCAGCCAAGCAACAATTCAAAAAAAATGATGTTGGAATGGACAGACTAATGAAGGCATCTAAGGGACCTTGTCTTGATAAGAAACTTGATGAACTCCTCAAAGCTCTCAGAATCTCACTATACAACAATCATTTCACATACAAGAAGGCCTTGGACAGAAACATAAATTTCCTGAGGGTGGTGATGGTGATTAATGGAAATTTCAAAGAAAAGAGCATTGTTGCCAACATAAATGACTCAGATGTGGACAAGTGCATGCAGGTGTCTCTCTCTTATCTCCAATC
Organism: Apium graveolens; assembly: GCF_009905375.1. NCBI lineage: Eukaryota > Viridiplantae > Streptophyta > Magnoliopsida > Apiales > Apiaceae > Apium > Apium graveolens. The sequence continues at coordinate 146,999,748 of NC_133653.1, forward strand.
AAAAAGAGCATCTGAGCTTGACATCTTAATCAACAAGGTGAACATGGTGATTCTAAAGGACATCACTTGCTCAATGAACTCAAAAAGGATCAAATGGCTGCATTTCCTAAATCCTACCTTCAACCAAGCAAGGGAGTGGCATACATCTGTCCTAACACCAGACAATGCAAACATTTTCAGATTTCAAAGTACTGTATCATGAAGAACAAGAAATTGTTGATGATCATAGAGACAGATTTGAAGTCAAAGAAGAATAAGACTGTTGAAGATATGGAAGCCTTGAAGATTATTGCTAGATATTTGAAGAATGCTAAAGTTATGTTGCCAAGGGCTCAAATCAACATAAAAGATGGCGTGGATGATGATGAGTAGAACAAAGATGAACATAAAGCTTCTGGCTCAAATCCAACTCAGTCTAGCAAAGCAACTGGCAGCAAAATGGATGACAAGAAGAAGGGAAAAGAAGATAAGAAAGGGAAAGATGATGAAAAGAAGAAAAAGAATAATGGAGAAGGAGGAGATAAGAAGATTCAGAAAGTCCAAGAAATCCAAATGCCAAAAATTCTACCAACCCCTAAACCTAGCCAATCAGACACTCAATCAATCCAAACCCAAAAGCCCCAGTACCTATACAAGCGAACTGCTAATTCCATACTCAAGATACCTATCACAGCTAGCCAAGTATTTTTAAATAAAATATCAAAACCGCATTCATTCAAACCTCCAACCAAAACTCACTTCAAGACTGCAGGAAGAAATCCAAAAAAAATTCAAGTTGATGCCGGTGCTATCTGGAATTGCTTCAATCGAGATGACTTTCTACCAGTTTGCAAGAGCATAAAGGATGATGATTATCACCAACAACTAGCTGAGGAGATAGTCAAATTTGTGTTGTTTCTCTGAGAGAAGTCAGAATCTACTACAAGGATGGCACCTTCATTTTGCTGAATAGAGAAGTCATTGAAATATCTTTAACTGCAGAATTGGAGAGAGTGATAAATTTGATGAATGCAGGGGATTCTAGTACAAGAATGTGGAAGGCAGTGTTGGCTGAGAGGTTGAGAGAAAGGGATATTAGGCATGCTAGGAAAAAGGCTAAAAGGGAGGAAAGAGAAAGGAAATATGCTGAAGAGATTGAGATGTTTGAAAGAAGGTCAAATGAGCTAAAGGCAAGGGGGTTAATTAGGGTTTCTAAAGATGGACATTTTCTGAATATCAAGGCTGGAAGAGTTTCAAGATTCAGGATTTATCTACTCAATAGTTACTCATTAGATGAATGGCTCAAATTAGTGGAAGCTCTAAGAGGGACAAGGATTATTGAAGAACTTGAAATATTAGTCAAACTTAAGGACTCATTAGAAAAAAACCTGGTTATGAGAAATTTACGTAAGCTTTGTAACTCTGTAATGATGTAACTGCAGGTTGTATAAAAATTGTATTTTGTCAATCTTTCAATTTTATTGTATTTGATTTTAGCTTGGTGTTAGTCTTGATATCAGGCATGAATTTGTGATAAGTAATCTTCTCACAAATTGGGGGAGATTGTTGTGCAAGACATACTTATATATAACAAACTAAGTCATATTGACAAGTCTAAGATTAAGTTGTATGATAATCTATACTTGTATTCTGTAATTATATTCCTTGAGTTTGTAAAAATGTTTAGTAAATTAGACTGGGGGATTTTTTTGTGAACAGCCTTCAAACTAAGGAATAAACTCTGGAAGAAGATCAAATCCTGATCATGCCTCAGAGAGAAGTGTAGCAACTTCGAGTTGAATAATACTGTTCTAGGAAAAATATTCTAAGTCAAGATATCGATAAGTCACAGAGCAAGGGATATCGAGAAGTTTGTTGAGAAGTCCAAAATAACTTGAAGAAAAAGTCCCAAAAGATATCGACAAGTCATTTTTGTATGTAGTGATCCAAGATATATCGATACGTCAATTTACCAGTAGAGATCTCAGATATCGATAAGTCAAATTTCCTATGTAGAGAACTGGAGATATTGATAAGTCATTTCTTCATGTAGAGACCTAGAGATATCGACAAGTCAAAATCCTCATGTAGATTACTCAAGATGTCGACAAGTCAAAAGCCTTATCGAGAACTAGAGATGTCGACAAGCTATTCTACATCTCGAGAACTAGAGACCTCCACAAGTCATTTATATATATCGAGAACTCGAGATATCGATAAGTCACCTTACTTGTGCATATATCACTTCTCGACGGAACAAAAGGAGACCTCGACAAACTATCTCAAATTCAGAATACAGACACGTTCAAGATTCAAGATTATCAGTCAACAAACAATTCATTCACTGAATTGGAAAGACTATAAAAGCAGCTTGAAGAATAAAAGATTAAGGGCCAAGATTTACTGGACAAAAGATGGTCACAGACCTAAAAGATTCTTCATAGATTTGCTAACACCATAAAAGAAAATAGACAGGATTGCTTTAAAAATTGGTTTAGTACATTTTAGTGCAATTTTTGTAAACCCGTGCTGCTAGTCTATAAAGCATGCACGAGGCCTTAGTTTAGAAGTAACAAACAGATTTAGAAAAATCTTGTATTCTCTCTCATAATAGAATCTGAGTTCTTATTTCTAAGAACACAGATTTGTAGCAAAATAAACTCGATTAATACAGTTAAGTGAATTTTTGGATATTGTGTTTTTGTGTGTTCCTTGTTAAACATTATATCTCTACAATTCTAAACTGCTTTGTTCATCCATAATCCAAGCAGTTTTAAAAGTCAAACAAAATCCAAGAAAAACATTCACCCCCCGGTCTTATATTTCATTGCACTCAATATCTAACATATATACAAGTATGTGTCTCGCACCGGTTTTTATGCTAGTTAATGATATAACACCATAACACACGTTTTATATCATGTAGTTTATTATTTTAGTTTTTAAATTATTAAAAATATAAAACCTGAACCATTAGATTGGATTCTAATATAAAGTTAGAATTTTGGACTACATGACTACAAAAAAATAAGGACTCCATGAATATGATTACCTATAATAACTATAGTGTTGAACAATATAAAATTTAAAATTTGTTTCACAAATTTTTTAATATAAATATATTTCAAATTAAATAATGCATAAATAAACTATATTTTCTATGAAGAAACATCAAATTTCTTACCATTTTTCAAATAACACGTTAACGAAAATTCTAAATTTTACTTTATAGTTGCATTTTAATTTTTTTTAAGGAGAACGAAAAAGGTGCGACGATCACCTCTTTACAAATTCACCATCATTAAATAATATTATAAACCTAATTTTCTTTAACAGTGAAACATTAAACAAAATAAATCAATTTGATATATCTTCATAGTTTTAACGGATCTTGTGACATATCATGTCAAATTTCAAATATATTTAAATATTGGGTCAAGTTCCAGAAATAATAATATACAACCGACTGTTAGTAATTTTGTAAATAATATCAATTGACTTGATCGTATAAAGACCTAAAAATATTATTTTTTTTATTAATATAAGATATTACAAAATTGATCTTTAAATTTACTAAACCTAAATAGTGACAATATATTTTCGGCGAGGACATGTAGTCAAATTTCAAGTATTTTTTCAAAATAGGTAAAGTTTTGGTTTCGAAACTAGTAATTTTGATACATATACCTCAAAAACATAATTTTTAATCAAGATAATACATCATAAAACTTCACCTTATTAGTAAGATTTTATCGTCAAACTCGTAATTTATTTAAACCTAGATAGTGACGTTGTATTTTCAGCCGCATCATGTAGTCATATTTCGAATATTTTTTGAAAAATGGGTCAAGTTCTAATTTCGAATTCAAAATAAACTGAAATACACAGACTATTTATGACCATAACCTATATAAATATGTAGTACAAAACGGAGCCCGCGTTATTTATATAAGTGTATCTATTTTCAACATTTAAAAAAAAATAGTTATATGTACAATTCAAATTTTTTATAAAAAATAAATATTAAAAATATACTCGACATACTTTTAAAACTAAAAATTATTTAATAAATAAGATAATGATCCATTTTTGTACTATACTTAACTTTATATCTAATATTCAATTGTTTAAAACTTACTTTACAAATATTTCAGTAATTATGTTTAAAGTTAAATAAATTATCATTATTTATGACAGTCACATATTATGTGTATGATAAAAAAACCTAAGTCAAATAGTGGTGTAGTGGTAATATGTTCTAAATGTGAATATAAAGCCTGAAGTTCAATTCCTCCAAACAACATTTTTTTTAAAAGATTAAGTACATTGGTAAGTTAGTCATTTCACTAAAAATAAAAAAATTTACTAATTTTATCCCCTTATTCTTCTATTATATATAGAATAGATATGATTCGATCTAACAATAACAGGTCAAAATTTGAATTTTATCAACAATTTAAAAGTAATTTTAAATTAAAAAAAAATCATTGAAACACATGATATATTTAATTGGGCCGAGTATATATTTTTCTGAATATATTTACTGGATCAGTTTATGAAATTATTTATTTTAAAACATAATTATTATAAATAACTATAATAATATAATGAAAAATATATAGATATATTCAGCTACACATATTTCGACATGATTTCTCCTTTAACAAATATAATTAATAAAATACAGAAATAAAACAAGAATTATATAAAACAACAGGTTTTAGGCTGGTATAATTTAACATACCTTCTAAGTAAAAAAACTGTTTTAATGAAAGTATATGTTAGGCCATATATATTATTTTACAATTTTAGTTATTTAAATAATAATAATAATAAAATAACAATTATTAATGCATATCACACGAGTTACAAGTTTCTATACAATATTATTATAAGTTAAACATAATTTTTTTTTATAGTTAGTTAACACCTTTCTAAATATTTCTTAATATCTTTCAAACAAAATTGTTAATTTATTTTAAAAAATAAAGAAACATGTATGTGACATAACTACAAACTCTATTAGTTATAAGAGAAAATAGAATCTAAAAAATATAAAAATTTTATATTAGTACGGTTCAATTCACAATATTTAAATAATAAATTAAAAATCCAGTCGTACGATGTAAATATCCAATAAAAATAGGCAAGTGTGCAAACTTTTAAACGATTTTATTATGTGCATCGACCACTTTATAAGAAAAAATAACGTTTAATCTTTACCGTTAATATTATAAAAAAATATAATCATTACAAAATCAATGGAAAAAATCTCAAATTGATCACTGAAGTGAGGCTATAGTATCAAAAATTTGATTAAACTTAACGGGGTCTCAAGTGTACCACCACTTTAACAGGCATGTCATTATCGGTTACTAGAGTGGTACATTTGAGACCCCGTTAAGTTTAATCAAACTTTTGATACTACAACTTTACTTCAGGACCAATTTGAGATTTTTTCCTAAAATCAATATTATATTACTTTTGAATGAAATTTTTTCAATAATTATATTTAACTTAATATTCACATCTTTAAAGTTGATGGTAAAAAAATAGTCCATAAATGTGAATTTAATCTGCAATAATATAAAAGTTTTCTATTATAATCATTAGAAACTCTATTATATTCAAGTTATAATCAATACCACTAACAGAACTTATTCCCGGACTCTTCTATTTGAAAAACAATTTCAAATTTCTTTAAACAATCAAAATAATAAAAATATTAGCATTCTTCCTACTCTTCAATTCAAAGTAAAATAACTCCAAATTTCTTTAAACAATCAAAATAATTAAAAATAATATGAGTGTAAATCAATGTGATATAAGTGTAGAGATTTCAAATGTTAAAATTATTTTAAAAAATAAAATTGACATCACAAAATAATTTGCAATAAATAGGAAACATACCAAGATTAAATAATAAAAATATTTTCCTCACAAATGTATAAATTAAAATATTATATTAATAATAAAAATGCTTGAAAGGGGCAGATCCCCTTCGGTATGTTGCGCACCATGAACATTTCCAACAAAAAGTTCTACCTAATTCATTTAGTAGTGTTGAAGAGTATAAATCATGTTCGGGTCAAACTCTACCACCTTAAAATTTTAGATGGGTTAATTACTTAACATGGTATCAGAGCTCGATTTCAGGAGGGACTTAGGTTCGATTCCTCCCACCCCATTTATTAAATTTAAATATTTGGTATTTATATTGATTATATTTGTTGTTGTCAACGTAACGAAAAATATCGTACGATTGAAGGAGAATGTTAGAAAGTATAAAATCTTGTTCGGACTTTCGTCTACCATCTTAAGATTTTAGATGGACTGATTACTTAACAAGTAGAACATCGTATTTCAGCAAGCTTATCTAATAGTAAGAATGAATATTATTATAATCCACCTGGCATTGCTAAATGCGAACCTCTTCACAAATAAGATTTTGCTTTGAACCTTGTTTATTATTGTCCGAGAACTAGCAGCTTTTGAATAGTTTACCGATGCATACTCCAAAGAAACTAATGGGTCACTCATATACTCTTCATCCTGCTATTATTCTGGACCAGGGATTAATGTTATGTGCGTCTTCATACAATTGAGTTTTCTTAACTTCACCTGGAAGCACAAGAGAACCCTTTCTGCACTGGGGTGATTCAGTGTCACACTATTAAGAAAACGAGTTCACAACATTTTTGTTAATATTTATGCCATTATTAAACCCATCTGAATTGCACATTATTCATGCATATATATATTAACTTTTATCAGCTAGTTAAAATATTGCCAATGGTCATGTTTCTCACGATTGTCGTCGTGCCTGTACTTCACTCTTTCAAGAATTAAATATTTGTAGTAGTTAGTAGGAAAGAGTACTAATAATTTAATCACTAATTATACTCGCACCTCAAATATCAACTATCATGTATTAGTCTCTCGAACTTAAAAAGTAAAATGAAAATGACCCAACACCTCAAATAATTAAGTGAATGAGTGAATGTTTCATTAAACAGGAAGACAGAAAAAATTGCCTTTGAACATGGCACATTGACATATCAGGTTTTTATGGAAAACAGAAAGGAGAATTTCATATAATGCATTATAAATCTATTTAAAACAATAAGTGAGAATGCTGTGATATTGTAATCGAACAAATGTACCAAACATTAATTTAGCTATAAATACTGTAATAAATCACTGAGAAAAAGAAGGCCTTAATTGCTCTTCAATGGGGAGGGACTGACTATAAACACAGATTGCAAGGAGAATTACTCAGTTCAGGTCAATTATATATTTACATATTTAATTTGCATAACTAGTTTTTTGATTAATTATATTAATAAGAACATTTAGAGTTAGGATATAACAGTTATCTTGTACCTGAAGAAATAGATTTTAAGTCCTGGCACGAGTTTCATTATGATGAGCTGAACTCATTTTATATCGTGCAGCAATCACTCAATTCTATTCAATTCAGACTTGTCACAAAAATTTAAGCTATGGCTTCATTATCAGTGTGATTTTAGAAATTTAGGCATTTGCAGTATCTCTCTTAAATTAAACCCTCTAATCCTATATTGGTCATAAAATGTCTAGCCTATCTAAAACAGGTCCAACCAAAACCAATTTATTAATTATCTGTTGTGCGCATACCCTTGTAATTCAACACACCTAATTTAGTCTCTCGCCCGGAACTGGAACTTCTACCAGGGGCATTACAGAACTAAAGGAACAAATCTTCTTGTGCAAACTACTAAAACCTAATTCATAAATAAATAAAACAATCAAACACGTATAAGTGAAAACCATACAAATACCCCCCACCTCATCACCTCCTAGTCTCCCCTCCACTTCCCAATTATATCACATCAAACTTCAGTTATCTGCAGTTAAAAAACCAAGATTAAAAGACTAGTAGCCGCCCTCCAAATCTTAATGGGTTAATGAACTTTTTAAAAACAATTTTGGGTCCCAAAATTGTTCGATTTATACAAGAAACCAATGACTGATAAGCTCTCTAGCTGTGTTTTCCTTCATTAACATCTTGGGTTAAACATCCTAACAGTGACACTAAAACCAATCATCATATACAGAGTATTCATAACTTGGCATATAAAAATCCGTAAAACATTCACACACTGTCCATACAAGTACTCAAGTAGTGGATAATAAATATATTTAGATGCAATGATTCAATACAAACATAAAACAGGCATAAACGTTCCAGTTCAATTCAAGGTTAAACAGACATAAAACCGTAATAACCGTTCAACGGCACATACACACACATACATAGGCTATATAAAGTCGAAAGCAATCCATACCCTACTCAACTTGTTTAACAGGAGCAGGAACATCAACCGGGACGGCAACATACCCCAACTTGTTTTTGGCAGCACTAACCTCATCCTCCTCGTCATCCACACCCAAATCAAAACCTCGAGCAGAACAAATATACCACATCAAATACATAGTCGCAGCGGCAAGCGCACCGCAGCCAACGCCAAACAAAAGCGCACTAACAATACTCAAAATATCGAGAGTCCGATCACGAATGGAATTGCCGACAGAGGAATCATAATTGAGAGTTGACTTATCATCAGAAGTCAAAAAAGAATCGGGTTTATTAAAGGTGAATTTGTGGAAGGGGGGTTGTTGATGGGTGTATGAGAAAGTGATGAATCGGGGATTGGGGAAGAGGAAATTAGGGTTTTGATTGGTGGGGAGAGAGGAGGATGATGAGGAGGTTATGAAGAGTATTGTTTTGCAAGGTCGTGCGTTGACGGAGATGGTGGTCGCCGCGACGAGGATTGTAACGAGGAACAGGAGACGGTGAATCGCCATTCAAATTTAGGATCTTTTTTAGCAGGCTCTGTTTGGTTCGTGTCCGCGTACTCCCTCCCTTTCTTATTTTTCTTATGGGGTTTGTGGACCCCAGAATAACCTCATCACACCTATATGATTTGTATTTTGATATATTTATCCATATATTGCATATTGCACCTGAACATGGTATTTTTCAATTATTGGCATGTTAATGTTTCAATTTTAATAATATAAAGTTAAAAGAAGTCATATTTGAGCCGATAAGGTAACTAAAATTGTTTAAGTTCATTAATTTTTTTTTCATGAGTGTAGAAATTTTCACAACAAAAGAGTTAGTTTCAATAGATGGGTATTATTCTTTAAGGTTAAACTTCAGATAACTTGGTTTTAAACACTTAAATATATTTTTTTTTTCTTATCAGTTACCATTGGTCTACTCTCCCTAGTCGAGTCCAACTTTTCACATCAAGGCTATATTTTAGAAAACATATGAAGATGCAGGAAGGGTCACAAGTCACACCGTACTAAAAAATATCGTATGAAGCCGAGGAATTTACAAGAGGTTTTACAAGTAAATTATATACTTCAATAATTTGAATTTCAGTTAAAAAAATGTGTTTCTAAATAATTTTAACAACTGCGTGAAGCGCGTTTATTTCACCAAGTTGTTGAATATAAAACAACACATACTTTCTTTCTTGCATATCAGAAATGGAAACTAATCGACTAATTTAGTATTAGAGATTTATTGGCAAACATGAATTTTATTATAATGAAAAATCCCAACAAAAACTGTATCTGTATATTGTTGAGATATGACAAGATGAGTTTTCATGGTCCTAGTACGAATGGAAAACCTGTTCATTACATAATATTTAGTGAATAAATATAAATAACATTGTTTATCCCACATAATATGGGATAAAACACGTAAACAATTTGATAGATAACTACATGAAGGACTTGATTCCATATACATGGGTATGCAACCATTTTATAGTATTTTTTGGAATATACCAGGTTGATACTTAGTGTACATATATTCTGGTATATGATCATAAATATAGGGTTCTCACTTCCAACTAGCCAATAGAGAGTTTTAAAAATAAAGATTCTTAGATTTCCTGTAGATTCAGCCTATTCTTCAAAAAACTAGCAACCGTGTTTTTCGGAAATTCAACTATAAATCTTTTTGGGCGGCTGAGTTACACCTTATTCCTCCACTATTCCAAAACTATAACCTTCATTTCTTGTAATTCAAAAATCAACCTACAAATATCACTAAAAGAAGGGCTCTACACAACCATTTTTTAGGAGGGAAAATGGCGCACAATTTCGACAACGATAAAATGACATCATAAGACAATGATAGAAGAAACGAAGATGATAAATGAGATGTCAGTAACCAGGCGCCTTTAGATATGGGAGAATGGCTCGATACTCTTGAGCACAGATCTGAAAAGATGAAAAGGTGGCGAAAGAAGTTGAAATTGTTTCAAGAAAAAAACCGAAAGATGACAATGTAACTCCAACGAAGTTGGGCTTTAATTACAAAGAGAATTATAATGAAAAAATTGATTATTAACCATCAAAAGAGGAGGTGAAAGTTGAGAAATTTGAGAGGAAATTCTAGGATCACATGTCCCAAGATGAATAAGCTCAGGATCCGGAAGCCTCGCCAACTAGGATTGTGAGTGTCATTGACATGTGTCATAAATTGGAATAAGTATGGTAATTAAACAATCAATAAGAGTAATAAAGACATGTCTCATACTGAGAATCACAAAGATCACCAAAAATATCCTACTTAGAACAACGAAGGTAGAGATCCCGCTCTATGAGAGCTCCCTGAATGAAAGAATTAGAGTGAAGCTCGAATTATCACTAACCAATTCAGAGTTGATAAAGGGAAGAAAGCATTTTAGACGCTTAGGTTCGAAAAGTAATCTCAAACCCGGTTGACCATAAATCACTCTTCTCCACCAAGGTAAAGTAGTCCCCTACGCCCAGGTTTTATAAGATCAATGCAAATTTTAAATTTTGATGAAAGCTCAAATCCAGTTGAGTATTTGAGCCGAATTAACACGGAAATGAAAGTATAGTAAGTTGAGGAACCTTCGAGATGTTGGTTGCTTGTTGTAATTCTTTTGGAAAATTCACACCAATGATTTAAAGGACTTTCATCTAGGATGAATTAGGTTATGGGAGCAAATGAGGGAGTTGTTTATCTCCTAATATAGATTCCCTTCAATTCTAGTGGCATACACCCCTCTGATCAATAGTTTGACCAATATCAAGCAGAAAGATGATGAGATCTAAGAGAGTATATTAAGTGAGTTTATAAAGAGGTCCAGAAGGTGAAGAACGTCTCAGATATACCATTGAGAATTTTATTGAGTCGGGCCATGAATCAATTTCCAAAAGGAGCTTCGGAGAAATGAACCAGAAACTGTATTTTAATTTTATTATAGGGGTGAAAGTTGAAACCCCATAAGGTTATGCAAGAATGGATTATGTAAAAGTATTTGAAGAGTGATGATAAAATGTACATTTTGACAAGTGTTTTTCCCTTTTGAAAAGGTAAGTAACTTTCTGGAAATTTACAACATTTCTTGAATGAAATCTTCTCCTTTGAAAAATAGATTATTTTTCTTAAGACAAACAAACACTAGTATGAAGAATTTTCTAGAAACATGAACAATAAAAAAATATATTCGTAAATTTTTTATCGCTGAGTCCAAATAAAAATACAGAAAAATTAAACATATTTTTCAGGAAATTAAATAGAGCCTTAATATATACATTGTAAAAATAAAACTAAGTATACTTATTAATTAATGATTTTTATCCTTACCTTCTACTTGAGAGGCACAGTGTCTGTATCATCGTATGGACGATATTATGATTTTTATCCTTACATTTTTCATTTGTTTGGTTATATATCTTATAATAATTGTGAATCTTATGAACGATGTATTAACATTAACCTAAAATTAGTTAATAAATATGTATACTTACTAATTTATATGATATCAACTACATTTTTGGAAATATAATTTATTATAAATATATGTTACGAGTTACGGTTGCGGTTGCGATTTTGCTTCAAGAATTTAAGACCGCATCCAAACCGCGAATGAGCGGTTTTTAAAATTTGAATCCACAACCAACCCGTATTTCGCGATTATCCGCAAATACGATTCGATTGCGAGCGATTGAGCGGTTGGATGCGGTTGAGCGGTTTGTCTGTACAACCCTATTATGAGGTTCGTAAGATCATACGGGCGACATTAGGAGGATGGCTCGAGCCATTTAAAAGCATGACCACGTGAGACTAGTTTTCTCATGCCATCCAGGTTTGCCTTTGTTATCTTATATGTGTTAGGATGTAATAAAAAAAGATATTAATTTTATAATTTGTTTTAAAATTTAAGATATCCTTAAAATGAGGGAGATGTTAGTTAAAAATAAATAATAAATGAATGTTTTGATGGATTTATGGAACCACTGAGAGATTGTTGTAGCACTCGTTTTATAAAGTAAAGTAGTAGTACTAAGTACAACACAAATGATGATCATTCGGGGGAATATGAATTATCCAAGTTGGCTGCATTTTTGCTAATAGACTTCGACTTATTTCGGATTCGGGACTTGACCTTAATCTTGAAAAAGGGTCACAATTTGACCGAGGTTACTTTTCACTTACATTCCTTGGATTATATATTTTAAATTGGAAGTATGAATAACTAGTTTATTCGACTTGTTTAGAGGGTGTTTAAAAAGTATGTATTGTATAGTCTATAATGTGACGGTAAGGACGACCTTAAAAATATAGAAAATTATTTGAAAGATAATGTCAAATTGAATTTGTGTATTGTATATTTCGTTATAAGGGATGAACAATTTTTAGATAATACAAAAGCATTACATACGAATCTAGGGATGTGTATTGTCTACAAACAGCTAATAACTAAAGTGTGGTTAGGCTAATATTGAAAATACCTTTACAAAAACTGATATGTATATGTCAGCAAATAATATTATCCAGACTTATCTTCATCAGCACCCTCAAGATCAGCATCGGGTCGATGATGGAGATCTTGGACAGCTGTATTTAAAAGGTAGCTTTTTGGCAACGATTTAGTGAAAACATCAATTATTTGGTCATGAGACTGAACGTGAGTGATGGTCACTATGTTGTTATGAAATGAAAAGTTTAAGACCTATTTGCCTTTAGGTTGATTTTAATTTTGTAAACTAACAATTGGAGATTTTTCCAACTTGTAGGACATGAACTTTATTTTTGTATATTTAAGACATTTTTATAGTGAAATTAATCAAGAACTAAGAGCAACAATGATTATTTATATACTGATTGTTTTAGTTATAAATTACGAGTTGTAAATTCTCTTGACAGGCTCAAGACATTAGTTTTGAGTCACTACTTGTGAGTCATAGAAAAGAAAATTTTGTTCAGCTCAGGATACCTAAATGTAGGTTCATGGTCGGCTTGTAAGTCTAAAATGACACTTTATGTTCGGCTCGGGGCTAAGCTCATGTCTTTAGCTGAATTTTCCTATTCGGCTCAAAGAGGCCCTATTCGGCTCAAAGGCTAGTTAATTACTAAATTATATACAAGATTTATATATATATATAAGTTTATTGTATAATATATTATATATTAACATATGAATGAGCATTATTATTATTTTAGTACAATAATAATTAGACTTTTGATAAATATATAATATGTTGGATATAGTGATGATTGAGAGACGTGAGATGGATCATTTCGGAAAATCCTAGAGCCTCTCATCTCCTTCACTCTTCTGCATATACATGCATTTTGAAAGAACCCTTTTATATAAAAAACCGTAGATAACCCTTAATTTTATTATATAAGTTTATCAAATTCGTTGATAATGTAGAATAATAATTATATTTAAATATGATAAAACGTTTAAAAATTGAAATTTGAAAAAAAATAATTTTATGTATTTGATTTTACTGTGGAATAATTTTGGTTAAGTGTGATATTTTGTGATTCCACTAACAGAACCACTTTAAACTATTTCATCAAATTTTAATGATTTTTTAAATTAAAAAATTGTGCAACTTTATTTTTAATTTATTAAAATTTGTAACTATATATGATGAAAAATGAAATAAATTATGTATTTATATATTTTTTTTAAAATAGTTTCCTATGGACTTCTATCTAAGTGAGCCCTCCATGGATTGGCACCTTATATATACATATGCTACTGATCAAATACAAACCAATATTAGAATACCAACTACAAACTAGTGACCAATTAGTGATTGATATAAGTATAATTAGTGATTATAAAATAATCCACGTATATATTTATGACGGTGACACCACTCATTTACTGATCAATATTATGTAATTTAGCGATTCCTAGCAATTCAATGATTATTAGTTAGTAAAAAATTTATAATCGACGCTAAATTGTTAATATAAAATCTATTTTTATATTTATTAATTTTCAATATGTAAATTAGTTATTTACAGAGTTTTGTAATTTGTAATTTAATTTAGTTTGTATTGGAGTAAAACTCTATATACATATACATAGACTTTTCAGGAGAATTATTGTGTTGTCGTTGAGCTTTCCCGGTCTGAGACGGATTACTCTGCTGTTTTTTTTATCCTAAAAGTGAATTCGCGGCATTCCAACAAAACAGAGGTGGGGCATCTATGTTTTTTAAAAATTCGGCGCTCGGCTGCTATTAAAGCTAAAATATATCTAAACTCTTTAATTTTTAATTGCTTTTAACGTTATTGATTTTTTTTATATTATTTCCCTTTGTGGTTGTGCTTTGTTCATTTTTCTTCACTACCTTGGGCTTAAATTGTGATTATATTGAATATAATAACTTGTGAGTTAATATTTTCAACACATGTTTTTTTATAAGAATAAAATTTTCATTAATGAATTATTTTTGAATAAATTATATTTGTAAAAGGAGTTTCTTTCATCCAAAAATGATTATCATCTGACAGAAAAGGCACACAAATTGCCCATGAATGTTTAGACAATAAAACTTTAATATCCGGGGAAAAAATCATAAAATAAAAATATATATTACAAACATATATAAGAAAACTGTTTAAACAAATAACTTATAATCCATCCACTTGAAGCACTTGTTTACAAGCAAATTTAAAATCAATGTTATGCATGAAACAAATTTAAAATCAATGTAATGCATTTTGATGCAACGGAAAAGTTAAAAGTAATCAATTGTCTGACCATTAACCTATCAACCCTTTAGAGTAAGTCCAACAACTTCCCTACACAAGTTCCAAAGTTCAAATACGAGGAATTTGAGATAAAATGACACTCCAACCGTGTCTTAGTGGATTCCTAAATCACTAAGACATCCCCACGTACCTTATTTTTAAGGTACCATTAGTGTTAGATGTTGAATACAACACAGAAGGGTGAATGTGTTTTAGATATTTTTAGCCTTTTCAACCTTTTATGGATGGTGAACAAAGAAGATTAGTTTTTGGAGATATTTTGTTTAACACGATTTGTGACGCCCTCAATTTCGGGGTTAGGAAATGAGGACCCAAACACCTTTAATATAATAATTAAATAAGCATAAACCCCGATTAACTACTAACAGGATCAAATAGGATAGATTATGAGATAAGATTACAACTTCCAATCATACAATAAAACTTACAACCCCAAAATATTAAATAAACATAATCGATTCCGGCTGGAAACCGACAGATAACCCATTGTATCTTTACAACTTTCCTTCTAAGCGCTTGTTCACTCAGAAATACCACTACCTGCTCTGGCAACCGGAAGCCCTCAACACGATAGGGACCACCAGGTACGCTCTTACGAGCAGTGCGCCTAAGCCTGGCCATCTTCTTGCTTAACTGTCATGGTTAGATTAAAACAAAATATATGAGTATAAAACTCAGCAAGTAACTATAAAGCAGTTCTACGATATCAAGTCCATAATATACTTTACCAAATTGAGGGCATTCTACTTTTTTTTATCTAGGTGGCAGATTTCCAGCTTTTGGGCTAAGGAAAGTTATGAAGGAAAATGTGGGGCTTTCAAGGAACAAGGCTCAACGCCAGATGAAAGCCGACATTCATCACAAATTATTAAAGGATCAGAGTAGATCTTTCAGAAATAGGAAAGCAACAGTATTTCATTATATGAGATCAAATTTATGATCAACTGATTAAAATCAGGGTTCTCGAGATTTAAGCTCCACATTAATACAATCAACTCTTTTCAAAACAATATAAACCATTTTCATTTTCAAGAATCAATTTACTGAACAGAAAGTTTCAGTTCCCTTTTAAATAACCAATTAGAACCCTTGATTGGATCACTTTATCTTTCCATTTCATTATAATACGGGTGATCAGCCCGTACCGACCTCCATCCGGTCTTTAAGGTACCAATCGGTATAATTTCAGCCTTAAGTTGGACTACCCCCGCTAGCCTCTTACCATGACTGGACTAGTCCCACTAGCCTCTTACATCCCAATCCAATCCATCAGGAATTCGTTTGGAAAACCTTAAGTTTGGAAACAAAAAAAGATAGGTTTTCTAAATTCATTTTATCATTACCAAGAATATGAAATCATTCGGACTCTTTCAAGTCGAAACTCATTCTTAGATTCAATTTCAAGAATTCAAAGTTAAGGAAATGAATCAAGGATAAACAAGATGAAATTCTAGGGGTTTTGATTCAATGACAACAAGGTACTTAAGTTAAAAGGATCAGACTGTTCCAAGGATCAATAGGGGAGATGGTGATCAAGAAATATGGAATCATTACAAGGGGTTCGTAAAGGTAATTATAGGAAATGCAACAGTTCAAGGTATAACAAATAAGTTGAACAGAAAAGATAGGTTACAAAGGGTTAAATCAGTAAGCTTATAAATAACAGTTTATCAAGATCAAAATGGGATATCTCAAAGCATTAACAGTTCCATACTCTACATGGTATGAACAATAACCTCTCTATAACTTATTTTCACAAGTAATGGGAGTTACTTGCCTGAATTTGCTTTCCTGAAGGTTGAACTACTGCCACCTAGTATACCCTTTCCTTTCCTAGCCTGAATGCCCTCACGCTCCGAATCTACAATAAAACTAAAACCTTAATCAGTTTCTCAACTCTCGTTCCCGGAACGATCACTCAATACGATAGCTCGATTATACTCTTGACTCAAATATACGAGTATAACTTATACACATAAGCACATAACACATTCTTTTCTCGTAACCTTTATATCTTTATATACTTATCGATCGACGCGTACTTGCTTAACCTTAACTATTTCTCAAATCACACTGATATAACTCTTACGAGTACATGATTTATTCACAACTAAACCTTTTTGCAACCATAACTTTCACTTATAGTTCTTTAATAACAAAACATTTAATTCCCTTTTTCTTGTATTCCTTAATTCGAACCATAACAACAACCAATTACACAAATGAATCACATATCTCCTAGGATTTCACATGCAATCACTTAGCAAGGTATTGGATCCAAATCAGTCACTTTTCTACTTATATACCATTCGGCCATACACATAAACACAACCACGTATACTCAATTTCAATCTCATATAATCAAACACAAATAATGCAAATCACAAGAGTCATTTACGCAATTGAACTTCATCTTTTTTAATCAAAAATCCGAATCATAATCACATTAGAATCGAAAATCAACACCTTCTTTTAATTATCAAAATTCGAACACAACACCATCCAATCATTGTCATACAATCAAGTTCTCACTAGCCACTAAGATATTTAGCAAAAAACTACTTAATTCTCTTTTTAAGCATAAGACCCATTCGGGTTTTTCAATAATCATACATGCAAGGATCAATTTTTTGTCATGCAAAGTCTTATATCACATTTCCAACTTGTTTTAAATCTTAACTTAGTTTTTTGACTTATTTTTATCAAAATTTTCGAATCACAAAATAAAACATCAATAATGACTTAGGCTTTAATCAAATTATTCAATCGACAAGCATGCATTCACTTAATCATCAAGTAAATCTCTTCTAGACCCATTTTCTATTTGGCTAAAATCAAGATTCACAACTCAAGGTCTAAACATTGACATGCATTACTTGTTCTTCTTTAAAACTAACATGCAATCACATTTTTCACTAATTAGGCTTAACTTTTACTAAGATCAAGTCATCAAATCCAATTCTCCCTTTTTATTAGTACAAAGCCGAACCAAAATCCTCAACATGCAACCCTCAAATTTAATTTTCTAAGCATCAAATCATTTACACACATCCAAATTCTTTTTAAAACAATCAATGCAATCCATTTATCAATCACATACTTGAGTTTCTAAAAATACAAAACCCTTTTTCAAACCTTCAAGAAACCAAACATGTAAGGCTTAAAAATTAAATTAACACATCATTAAAACTCCACCGGCTCTCCTTGGATCATAGCCGGTAGTGGTCAAACTTAAGAGAGCCCGCAACGGGTCTCCTCTCGAGTTTTAAACCACAAAATCTCCTTGAATTCACTCTTATGATCTTGTATCAAGAAATCAATTTCCTTGAACACTATCATAGAATTGATCACCAAAACACTTACACAAATACTCACATGCAAATGGAATTTGAGAAGTATACCGAAATTAGAAACTTTAGAGAGAAATATCTTTGAGTTTGAGTGAAGATTGGGTGTTGCATGCAAGAGAGAGAGAAGAGAGATGGAGGGAGCCGAGAGAGAGAGAGAGAGAGAGAGAGAGAGAGAGAGAGAGAGAGAGAGAGAGAGAGAGAGAGAGAGAGAGAGAGAGAGAGAGAGAGAGAGAGAGAGAGAGGGAGTAGCCGAGAGAGAGAGTGAAGAAAAGAAAGAAAAAGAAAGAGAGATGGGGAAATGGGGTGCACGGGAAAAGAATAGAAAAAGGGGGGAAAGAATGAATTTATACACCATCAAAGACAAGGGCAAATTAGTACATTACTAATTCCTTTTTATGCTTATTTGATCCTTTCTTTTTACTCAAATACAATACAAATCAAACATAAAATATATCTCTGTCGGAAAGTCGAAAATTATTGCAAATGACAATTTTAATACGTATATCTCGAAATTAGCTTTCCAACCATTACTCATAATAAACATTTGAGCGAACGGTTGATTTTATATGAATTTCGCAAGCTCGCCTTAATAATAACATTTTTCCACATAAAAATCAATTTAAAATGCAATGACCACCAAATAAATCTATTCATTATTTTTAAAAAGTCTCTAGGACTATTATGAAGATAACACAATAAATCCCATATTTTTATCTTACTCTGATAATTTTATAAAAATGCGCGAAGGTTAAATAAACCTTAATTTAAAATAAATAATTCCTCTAAATTCATAAAAATATCACAGAGCATATAGTCATGCACACAGATAAGCAATCATACATATACAATCAGAGAATTTGTCCTTCTTTAATCTTTACCCTTTTCTACGCGTATCGGGTCACGTTCAGCGTGACGGCCCGACGCTCAGCGTTTCGATTACGCTTCTCATTATCACTATCGACCGACATTTCTATAACACCCCCAAATCCGGGGTCGGGGATCCGGGTTGTCACGAGTTCCATTTCCCTTAATAACACCCAATCTTAATTAACAATCAACTACTCCGTACTGTGACCCCACAATAAACACATACACAACAAGTTATAGTCTCAGAGATGAATATCCAAAAATAACACGAGTCATTTTATTCCACAATTATATGCCATTACACCTTAAAAGGGTTTCTGAATAAATTTACATTTTCTTTGCCATTATTACAATTCATAATATACATAAGTCTGGTTCATCAATAGTTGAAAGCCTAGCCTATTGGTAATTCCTACCTCAGCTACTGCGGCATCAACGCCTCCAGAAAACTGCGGAACGTTTCCTAACCGCTTGCGAATTGGGAGCTTGGTCCTGTTCATCTTTTCTATCTGTTGTTGTGTGATGAAAGAAGAAAGCAAGGGTGAGCAACAAGCCCACCGAAATAATATGTATAATAATTAACAATATATGAGCATTTTCATAGTACTCATTAAAGTCTTGGCACTACACCATAAATGGCCTATCACAACATTTTTTTGATGGGTGTTACTTGATTATGTTACCTTAGCTTTGATACATCTAGCCTATTAGAATACTGCGATTTTGGTGTTAGCTTAGACAAATACGTGGTGTTACCTTAGATAAAAGTGTTGAGTATCACAACATGTATGGATAAATGTTGCCTTAGATTATTAATAGAATAATATATATTTATTTTTTACATAAAAAAATTATTAAATAATAATTTAATTTTAAAATTATTTAAATATATATTAAAATTTATTTATTTTTCAACCAATAAGTGGTTTGAAGATAAGTTAATCAATAGTATAAAATATTAATTAAGATTTTATTTAAATAAATTTGAACTTTCTAAACTTTTTTATGTTAAACTTGAAATAAAAATTTATTTGACTTCATAAAAAAAATTAAATCGCATACAAGTAATTAATATTTTTTTAAAAAAAATCTTATTAGATAAATGATTATTACATAAACTTTTAAATTAAATACTACTGTAGTAAAGATATATACTAATTAAATTTAAAATTATTAAAAATTATATAAAATACAATAATTTAAATTGAAAAATAAGAGAACACATCAGGAATTGCTGGAGGTGAAATGTTAGAGCGGCAAAAGACCCGCTCATTTTTTTGCTTCATCTTTATTAATCCGCTCCACAGTTCCTTATGCACTCCCTAGTAACTCACCTCACCCCTATCTCTTTCTCACCTAAATGGTCGCCTGACTCCTGTCTTCAATTTCACCGCTCTTCAATCTCACTGCACTCTACCTTACCTTATGTTTAAGACTCAATTGATTAAGACTTCTATTAGGTTTTTAATTTTTATTTTGGATTCTTCAAATCAGGGTTTTGATTTTGAGTTCAAAATACGGGTTTCTTCAATATTGAGTTCAATTAGGGCTTTTATTTACATGAATTCAACTAATCGCTCTCTATTTTTCTTTGAAGAGCTTCTTCGGGTTTTCGATTTCAGGTATTTTAGCTTTATTTTCATTGTTTTAGTTTTAATTTGAATCTTGGTTTTGTATCTTGGTCTGTGTGTATATTCTAGTTTGGCTTTGACATGATTTTCAATTTTTGATGGATTTATGCTCTATATCTCTGTAACTTAACTAGTCCAATGTTATTATATGCTCTTTAGAAGATTAAATCCAATGTCTGGTGTAAAGTTTGTCCAATATTTTGACTTACTTGTTCACTTGTTTTTTGTTCATATTTGGACAAGTTAATATTTATTGTTTCTGGATTTTTAGAGTTTAAGGATATATGTTATTTTTATAAAGTTATTGTTCTGTTGTTCATTGCCCTGATTTGCAAGGCTGTAAGTACCTATCAACAACTGTATATATTTTGCATTGAGTACAATTATTTAGGGGCTGTAGAAATTTTTCATTAAAACTTACAAGTTTGATTTATATACCCCAGGGAGAAAGGAAAAAATAATATCTGGTGAACAATATTTGGTTTGCTTGAAACAAATTTTATTTCTGCTGGTTTATTAGTTGGTAGGTGTAGATAAATATATGCCCTGAAGTATATCTTTGTGTTCAAACTAGATATCTCTGTCGATTTATGGAGACTAGATCAATCCCTCTTCTGTTGACCTGGTATTCCTCATTCAGAATTGATGTAATATGTAATATACTACCATATTAATAAGTTAACAAAGATATCAAACTAGTAGTAGTTCTTAGACCTCATAAGACCTGAGAGTTTAGAGACTACCAGAAGCGGGTCTCGCCTTCTTGTCGAGTGAACAGTCACTTATCTTAAAACATGGAGTGTTAAGTTACCACATGTTATCAACTTTCAGGGAGTGTTCTCTTCATTTCTATGCACTGTTTTCTCTTTTAGTTTTATTATTCGATGTCTCCCAGTCGTCGTCTGTGGTGGGATTAAATAAGAGTGTTATGATTTGGGACGTAAAAACATAATAATAGATTACATAAATCTTTCATACATTTGTCCTCTACTGTAGTTTTCGTTGCAATATTAGTGTGACAATTTTATTTATATTTTTAATTGGTCACCATTGACACTTGGCAGTACTTCAATTCTTTCTTTGGAATGTGATTAGATGTTTATTTATGTACTGATTGTAGGAGAAGCATGGCAGTAGTATTGCTGGTGGCAGAGAATTTGGTAATCTTTTGCAAATTAAAGGATTGTGTATGTGATTTAATATATTATGTTGAAAGGCATCAGGCAGACCTTCATGTTCTTGAGTATGTGGGATTATAATATTATTTGGAGGATAAAGCGAAACTGATATTTAGTTATATTAATTTTTTATATATGCATGGCGATTCACCATGGCACTTCTCATAAATGCAATATTTGACTAGTGCAGGAGGCACAAAATTTGCAAATTCTTCATCTGTTCACAAAAATTTCTATTAATATAGTTTATCTGGACTCTTGGTGTCAGTAAGAAAGAGTCAGGGTGCTATGATGTGTATGGTTTAGATGAAGAACTCCTAGAAATGGTACCCAAGCCAGTTCTTGCAGTGTTATTAATCATGATTTATTGATTTTCTCCTATCAACTAAATTATGCTAATGTGCCAGGATTGAAGACAAGAAGTTCTGCAAAAATTGCAGAAAGAATATTATGCGGGAGTTTAAGGAATTAAAGGAACTGACGAGCAGAAGTAAAGAATATGGCTTTCACTTTCATCATAAGGTGTGTTTTGATGTTAATGGTATAAATTTGCTTCTGTAAGTTGTAGTTGCACCGTACTATCTACAATTTAGCAGCGGTTAAATTTCTATTCACACCCCAAGAAATGTATCAAACTGGGCACCGGTTCATCAACACCATGTCGATTTATTATTATGATGATGTTTATTTTTCTGAAAATTTACAATAAGCTAAAAGTTACAGAAACTTTAACTAAGACACAGAAGATAAAAAAACCCCTAGAAAAAAGATAAATTCAAGTTCCATGAATGTTGTTTTTCCTTTTTCCCTATCTTCTCTCCCGTGTTTCTGTGTTCAATTTGGGAAGTGCATTAGTTAATGCAAGCTTTTAATTTTTAACATCACCCTTTACTTGATTGCTAATAATTACAGGGATAAGCTTCAATGCTACATAACACTAAGCCCATGGGTATATCTATGCGCAGAGTATGATGGAAGGGACTCGAGGCTTGAAGAAAAATTTCAGCGCTTATCAGTCTACCACAGAGGTGAAAACATCCACTTAAGTAAATATACATCTTATCACCTTCTGCTAGAGTAATATTAGTTTGGCATGGTTAATTTTTCTCAGGTCCTGAAGCTACTTCTGCTAGAGTAATTATTTTTCCTTTTTATCAATGTTTAGTTAATCTTAAATTGTTTTTTCTTGTAAATTTATTTTTCTAGTTTAGTGATATGTATATCATGTAACAGTCTCGATTTGTAAAAACTAATGAACATGCCAGGAATCAAACTTAACAGACCAGAAGCGAAGAATAAAGTCTGTCATTTATTCCTTTGTGATTTATTTCTTTAGTGGACTTTTAGTACAGAATGGTGTCGTGGCAGAGCAACAACAAGATTTCTACAGAATTGGGTAAAATGGAAGCCAGACTTGTTAGCACAACTGAAGAATCTTATACATGTGCTCTCTCTTTTCCGTGTTGCTAAATATAGTTGCTAGATTAGTTAAGTTAATTGCGATTCTCGTAAATTAGACTTGTAATGTTTGTATTTAGTAGATTATGAAGTTTGGGATGTATTAGATATAGTACATTTAAATTGTACATCGGTTTTATGAAATGGTATTGTTGGATGGATCGTTGGGTTAATGAATTTATTTTTGGGATTGCATAAATATCAACAACAAATTTTCATTTTTTTTATTAGCAAAGTGTTACATTAGCTTTATAAAATGTTACAATAACAAAAAAATGGGACCCATATTCCACGTAATAACTGTGGGCCCCAATGTGGGTCCCACTTTTTTAAAAACATTTTAGAACTCAAAGGTAACATAAAAAACAAGTTACAACTGATCTCTCTTTATGTTGCATTAGCAAGATAAGGCAACATATAAACAGGTTAAAACACGATGTTGCCTTAGGCACCAAAGATGTTACCTTAGGCCCCTAAGGCAACATGGAATAACCTATCTTTAAGAAAATGTTAACTTAGCTTAAAAATGGGGAAAGAGCAACATATTTACCCCCTAATGCAACTTTTTTTTGGTGTTACAGTAGGCATTTTATGGTGTAGTGTGGTCAAGAATAAATGAACCAAGCTGATATCTTAACGCGACCAAGTCGCAAAATATTCAGTATATATATATACATATATACTTTTCACAATCTTTGAAATCCTCTGACATGTATAATATACACAGAGTTCCAGTTTATAACTGTATAAAAATATCGTTGCAAGGTGATCTCATATATCTAACCTTATCTCAACGTTTTTCTGAGAATCTTTGTGTTAGATATATTTGATAATGTCATGGCTAATATGATTTATGTTTAGTTTACAAATCTTACTTAAACAGGATAAATCAGTACTTACTGGAAGTCAGGACTTAAGGATATCAGTAATTATATTATCAGGAGATAATCATCAGAAGATGGATATCAGAACTTAAGTGCTGAAGGACGTTCAGATAAGGACAGTAGCTGATTAAAGGAAAGAAGATCGATATAAACATAAGAAGAGATATGCATGAAGAAGGAATTCTATGAAGAATAGAATACTTGGAAGAAAAGATATCTGATTGATATATATTAGGAAGCAGAATTATATTCCATATCAATTAGCGATTATCTTGTAACTGTGTAGTATATAAACACAGACATAGGGTTTACACTATAAGTGTTATCATATTCAAGAAGATTATTCGTATTAACCCTAACAGCTCTCGTGATATTTGTTCATCACTGAGAGGTAACAATTCCATACTGTAACAGAGTTTATTGTTTCAATAAAGTTTGTTTTCTGTTACATGTGATATTAAAGTTCGATTTGATTGTACTTTACACTGTATTCACCCCCTCTACAGTGTGTGTGACCTAACAAGTGGTATCAGAGCCTATTTGTTAACGCACATACAGTTAAAGATCCAAACACAATCATGTCTGACACAAACACTCCAACTAAGCCTACCAAAACTGAAGAACCACCAAAGACACAAATTCAAAGTCGGTATGAGACCATCAGAATTCCTATACTGAGACCATCTGAATATTCCATATGGAAGGTGAGGATGACCATGTGCCTGGAAGCAACAGATCCAGAATATCTTGATAGAATCAAGGAAGGGCCTCACAAACCAACCAAGCTCGCTATTGCAGTTGCAGGTGAAGCAGCAAAGACCGTACCAAAGGAGAAGAGTGATTATACTGCTGAAGATATAGCATCAATTGCTAAGGATGCTAAGGTACGACACTTACTGCATAGTGCCATTGATAATGTAATGTCAAATAGGGTAATTAACTGCAAGACTGCTAAGGAGATATGGGATGCTCTGGAAATAAGGTGTCAGGGAACCGATACAATTAAGAAGAACAGGAAGACAATACTCACTCAAGAGTATGAACACTTTGACTCAAAGACTAATGAGTCATTGACTGATTTATATGATAGATTTGTCAAACTCTTGAATGATTTGTCATTGGTTGATAAGGAGTATGAACTTGAAGATTCAAACCTTAAATTCCTGTTAACTTTTCCTGAATGCTGGTATTTGAAGGCAACAAAAATAAGAGACAACTACAATCTTGATGAAACAACTCTTGATGAAATTTATGGAATGCTCAAGACTCATGAACTTGAGATGGAACAAAGAAGCAAGAGGAAAGGAGGAAAGTCAAGGACAGTTGCTCTTAAGGCTGAAGAAGAATTCCCCAAGGCAGCTACCTTAAGGAAAGACAAGGGTAAAGCTCTTTTCACAAAATCTGATACTGAGTCATCAAGTTCTGAAAGTGATGATGACTCGGATTCTGAAAGCTTGCCTGAGACTGATGCTGATGAGGAGATGATGAAGCTGTGTGCTCTTATGGTGAAAGGGATCACAAAGATTGCATACAGGAAGTTCAGGAAAGGAAAGAAGTTTTCCAGGAAAGGCACAAGTTCTGATAAGAAGAATTTCAGAAGATCTGAGGGCAAAGGAGGAAAGTCTGATAGAGGAGATTATACCAATGTCAAATGCTATAACTGTGGTGAGAAAGGCCACATATCTCCTGATTGCAAGAAAGTAAAGGGTGGCAAAGGCAAGGCTCTTGTCACAAAGAAGAAAAGCTGGACAGACACCTCAGACTCTGAAAGTGAGGAGAACTATGCGTTGATGGCAAATGCTGATAAAGAAAGTGCTGAGAGCAGTTCTGAAGCTGCTGAAATAAAGGTACCTCAGACTACTTATGCTTTTCATACTGATGATATTAATGAGTTGAGAAGATATCTTAAAACCATGTTTGTTAGTTATAGAGATCAAACTTTAACATGTGAAAGATTAACTTCTGAAAATCTTGCTTTTAAGAAAAAAATTGATTTCTTAGAGAAAGAGTTAGTTATGTTCCATCAAACTCAGAAGGATAGAGATGATGCTTTTTATGTTAGGGATGAAGTGCTAAAAATGAATGAATCTCTAAAAACTGAGTTAGAAAAGGAAAAAGAGATTATCAGGACTTAGACTCACTCTGGCAGATTAACTCAAAATTTGCTAAGTAGTGAAAATTCGAAAGAGGGCTTAGGTTAGCTTAGGTTATGGAGAGGATAAGAATGATAAAGGAACTGTAGAAATTAAGCCTGTTGCTAAGCAAAAGCCAAAATTAAAACCTGTTAAGTTTGTAACTGTAAAGTCTGATAATGAGAAACCAGAAGTTAAAGAGGAATTAACTTCTGACAAACTAAAACAGGAAAAGACAGTTGAAGTAAACATAGGCTTAATGACTAAGAAGCAGCTTAAGCATAAGCTGAAAGATGTTAAGAATGCAAATAAGGTAAAATCACCTAGGAAAAATAGGAATGGAAAGGAAGGTGTGAATAAAAGCAATGATTATAGGCCTGTTCCTGATGCTCCTAGGAAAACGTGTCATAACTGTGGAAGTTCTAACCATCTGGCTTCTTTTTGCAGGAAGAATAAGAACATAAACTCCTTACCTTCAAAATCAGGAGTTAAGAGTCAGTTTGTTAGATATAAACCACAAAATCCTTGTTTTTATTGTGGTAGTTTATGGCATTCCATTTATACTTGTAAGGAATATCATAGTTTGTACTATGATTATTATTAAATAAAACCTTCTTTGAAGAAAGTTTCTGTTATGGATAAAAAACTAAGGTTATTATTTGCTGTATTTATTACTAAGATTCGGGAGCTCAAGGCCTTTAATGGCTGCTCTCGTGTTTCGTGGCTCGATCTGCCTTTACGAGATGCCTACGTATCTCTGTGAATTAGAGAATCAAGCCAAAAAAACGTAGTTCTGATTTGTGGGGTGAGGCCCCTTATATAGGTGTTGGGAGTCCTTGAATTGGACTTGGTATAGGAGACTTGGTGGGCAAGTCTTATAATTAGAATGGACTTTGGAGTCCTAGATAGTAGGAAACTGATTCCTTATCCTTTTAGGTCCCCTTGAAGCTAATCTCTAAGGATTTATATCCTTATCGGGACTCTTCTCAACATCTGATTTTTCCCTTATTAATTAATTACAAAATTAATTAATAATCAGGGCTTTTGGGCCTTCTTTATTTCATCAGGCCTGATCTGGTCCATCAGGCTTAACCTTTCTGGTCTGAGTATCATATATCTTTTTATTGGGCCTAGCAGTCCACAGCTTGTACAATTAATGCAGTATTTAATTATACAATCATAATTTATTTATCCCTATCATTTGCCCCCCAACTTTTGGGAAACATTGATTAGGTTTCGCAGAAGTTAAGTCTATTCGTTCCCTTACAGGGTTTTGTTTTTCCGTAAAGTATGGAGCGACCTACACATTTACAATGAATTTTCCTTTTATTCAGGAATTATCTTAATTTCTAGGAATTTTTCCCTTATTTCCGGGATTTTTCCCTAATTTTCTGGATTTTTCCCTAATTTTCTGGGATTTTTCCCTAATTTTCTGTGATTTTCCCTAATTTTCTGGGATTTTCCCTAATTTTCTGGGATTTTTCCCTAATTTTCTGTGATTTTCCCTAATTTTCTGGGATTTTTCCCTAATTTTCTGGGATTTTCCCTAATTTTCTGGGATTTTCCCTAATTTTCTGGATTTTTCAGATTTCCAGCCCTTTTTCGACCAGGATCCTAGTCGAAATTTCGACCTGGATCCTAGTCGAAAATAGGGGTCAGCCTTGTCATCCTGGTTGAAGGATTTCGACTAGGATTCACGACCAGGATCCTAGTCGAAATTTCGACCTGGATCTAGGTCGTCAATTCCCCACTTTTAGCTTCTGATCTTGAGCCCATCGACTAGGATTTCGACCAGGATCCTAGTCGAAATTTCGACCTGAATCCTGGTCGAAAATTCTTTGGTTTTCTTGATTCCTAGTCGAAGGATTTCGACTAGGATCCACGAGCTGGATTTCGACCAGGATCCTAGTCGAAATTCGACCTGGGTTTTTAATCTTTATTCCTGAAAGATGCTTGGCTAATTCGACCTCATTCCTGGTCGAAATTTCGACTACAATTTAATCCTATTTTTTCCGTTGTTTTCGTGAGCCTAGTCGAAAAATTTCGGGCAGGGATCACGACCTGGATTTCGACCTGAATCCTGGTCTTTTTTGCCCGTTATTTTCGGGTGCCTGCTCGAAAGTTTTCGAGTAGGATTCACGACCTGGATTTTGACCTGAATTCTGGTCTTTATTACCCGTTATTTTTGGGTGTCTGCTCGAAAGATTTCGGGCAAGATTCACGACCTGGATCTCGACCTGGATTCTGGTCTTTTTCTAGCCTTCTCCATTGGTCCTTACATCTTTTAGGGCTAAAATTGAATTTTCCAAATCCTAATTGGATTTGGGCCTGGCTTTTTCTATTGGGCTTTTCAAATATTACTGGGCCTCTTTATTGGGCTTTACCAAATCTTACTGGGCTTAATACACCCTGTTTAGAATGCTCTAGAATTTCTAGGAATATTCTGGAATATTCCTTTTTCTGGGCCTTTTCTTATGGGCCTTTGTTCTCAATGGGCTTTTCGTCCCTTCAACTTCCTTTTCCTCTTATATAAAGGAATGAGGAAAGGCTATTACTCCTCACTTTCTCATTTCTTAGTTTTCTTCTTTATCTTCCTGCTAAGATTCTCAAAGCAATAACAGCAAGTCGGAGCTCAAAGCCTTTTTCAGGAGCGCTTCTTCAGGTAAGATTCCTCCCTTTGCTTTTCGTGTCTATTTTTCCATTGTGTGCCATTTTAAGATAGCCTATTTACGTGCCCCTTACTTTTTTCAGATGGCTGACAAAAGAATGACTCGCTTGGCCAAGATGAACGTGGCTAGAAAGTCCAACGATTTTTGTTAGGGCGAAAACACGCGCTAATATTCACGCAAGTATACGCGTTCGCAAGTAATATAGAATACTTTCTAGTTTGTTCCCTCAGAGACTCAGACTAAATTATTGTCTAATTAAACTCACTCACCAATGTACGATTACTTCTCAATGTTAAGATAATAACACTTAAAAATGTTGATTAAATATTAACTATAATTAACTACTTAATTAACCACTTAACTAACACTTCAATTTATCAATAATAAAACACTCATGAGATCACAACTTCATTATTACTTCCTTCTATAGCCATTGTTATTACCTTTAGCATGTGACAGTGATGATATTAATCGAATAACACGAAACTGATAAAAGCCAACTTTCATTGTACTAATACCATTCTACCAAGCATCCACAATTAAGATAGAAGTTGAATAGTCATCAATTATGTAGAGTTCCTATATGTCTACAGAAATTGACAACACAACGATTTAAGCTCAAGTTATTCCTTTTGATTACATAGGGCAAATAAAACTGTTAGAGTTACCCACTAATCATGCTCAACGTACATGAACCTATGCTAGCATGGCAAGTTCTAAATCTCAAGATCCACCGTCGCTTCACAAGAGATTAACACCCTATCTTATATGTTCGCGACGCACATAAGACGAATACGCACAACCAATACTAGATATCATGCAATCATCACACACTAAAGTATTAAACAATTAACTAAAGAATTCTATAATAAATCCGTTGCAACCCCATGATCACGATTAGCCCATAATAGAACTTATAGCCATCATGGGTTCATATGAAATCATGACAAACAAACACAAGAAAATAATAACTAAACTAATTATATTAAAACAGAGTACGTCACAAGAGTAAATAAGTCAAAGCAAGAAAACTAGCATCCAACGTTACAACGAAACAAGAATCACAAGAAAATATGCTTCCTCTTCGTTGCGGTGTGCTAAATCGGTCTTCTTCCTTATCTCCTTCGCTTCTTGCGTAAAACACAATCTAAAACATAATCCCCTTAATACTCTCTGTGAAAACGTCTCAAATCTACCTATATAATAGTCCCATAAAACTCAGATTACATAGAAGTTGGAAGCCAAACAGAAGTAGAAGTCTAAAATAATTTATCTTTTTCCCCGACCCTGCGCGACCGCTCAGCATA
This sequence comes from Apium graveolens, assembly GCF_009905375.1. NCBI lineage: Eukaryota > Viridiplantae > Streptophyta > Magnoliopsida > Apiales > Apiaceae > Apium > Apium graveolens. The sequence continues at coordinate 147,030,321 of NC_133653.1, forward strand.
GCTGCATGGGCGCGCAGGTTGCTGCGCGGCCGCTCAGCATTGCTGCGCGGGCGCGCAGGCCTCTACTGGAAAAAATCCAGGTTTGCTCCGTTTCTTCACCGTAATCTGTCCATTCCTTTCCTCTCGCAATGGTGAACACATGCCAAGGCTTATTCTTGATGATTCCTCCCCCGAAATGCAACTAATACCCGGAAATGCATAAACACTAGAAAAACGCATCAAATACACAAAATACTTGATTTCAAGACACCAATTTAAGCCAATTTAAGACGTTCTAAGTGGTATAAAATGCCACTTATCACACCCCCAAACTTAAATCGATGCTTGTCCTCAAGCATCACAGACTCAAAAATAAATAAAAATATGCATGAATCTAATCTATATGAAAATGCAACGATCCCCCTTACTACAATTAACCAACCAAATTGTCACATCTCAACGAATGCAGTTAGACAACTAAAGATCAATAAACTCATGCAAACGGACATACAGCCAGAAACGTGGTGTGTGCAAATGCTTAACAGATATGCTTCGGAACTAGACCAATTACTATGACTAGACTATCCTCAAGGCAATCCTACGATTATACAAAGAATAAAAATTCTAGGCACAAAGTGATATACAACACTACAAGAACTCTGGAGCTTACTACGGAATCGTGCTTTTTATTTACAACTCAAATGCTTATTTGACCGTGCAATGAGTGAGGTCCACAAAAGACTTATACAATGGTATCCATGTAACGAGCGTTAGGTTAGCGGATCCCAGACTCTAAAAGCCTTAGGTCACTAGGCACAAAGTCCCCTAAGAACTTAATAACTCGAATACCAAAGAGCCCACTCTTGATCAATTATGCAATTTTTTTTAATAACTTCTGAGCAAGTGCGTTTCGCTCCGTCTTGCTCAACCCTAGACTACTCGCAACATATGCGAGCCGGCTACTAGCCATTTGACGCCTAGCCACAACTAGCAACAACTTCCATATTTTTTTCTCCAAAATTTTTTCTTTTTTCATGTCTTTATCACTAAGAACCTATAATCGAATTCTAAGTATAATAAGTAGATTGACCTTGAAAACAACCAAATCATAACAACAATCTAGCCCTTACGCATTCTTTAAGACTTAGTGGACTTACAATTGTTTCTAGCATGCATATCAACCTACACAACTTAATATCGCTTTAATACTATCACTACACTCGCATCAATATCACAATTCAGTCGATAACTTATTGCAAAAAGGATCATGGTAAATGCATGAGCTACATGACATTCATAAAAAAAACTAAATGGCATAAATTATGCAACTATATGAACTAAATTATCATGAATATACAACTAAATGACACACACACAATATTCCTTAACTACCACCCCCAAACTAAAAATCTTCACTGTCCTCAGTGAAAGTAGTAGAAAGGAACACAGGGTATACCTACTCGGAGTCATCATCATCATCACCCTCAGTGGGTGGAGTATCAGGCGGTGGGTATGCAGAGTCCTCACCAAAAACTGGCCACTGGATATCAGCTCCAAGGCCTCAAAAAGCAGTCCCTAACGCAAGGGTGAGCTCCTGAGCAAACCTGCTCTGCGTCTCATACATGGCATCCATCCGCCGTGAAAGCCTCCTATACTGGGCATCACCCATCCCAGCACCCTCCTGAGCTCTCGAAGAACCAGCCTCACCACGCCCTGGCCTAGCCATAGTAGCACCTCGTGCTGGACGCCCTCCTGGAAGACGATAACCCAGCCCATGCTCCTCAGGCTCACCACCGGTCCACTCCTGCATCCCATTCAGAGTGCCAGAATCAATCGGAGCTACTGGCAACTGCAACTGCTCATGAGCCGGCCAGTTCACTCCCACTGCTCGGCATAGCTTCGTAACCGTGGATGCATAAGGGATGTTCATATGCTTTGCTCCCCTCAAAAACTTCAGAATTCCTTGGTAGATAAACTCACCAAGGTCCACATAGTACTCATCATGCAGAATTCCCCACAACAACTGTGCTCTCTCAACTGTGACCTCGTGTGCATGTGAAGAAGGCAAAATATTAGCACATATAAATGCATTCCATGCACGGGCATACCTGTTCATGGCGATCGCCGGAAAGTGACGATACTCATTATTTCCTGGACTGCGGGTCCAAACTGTGCCCGGTCGATAGAGAGTCGCACAAATCAAATCCAAGTCAAAATCCTCAGCAGTCTTTTCATTTCAGTTCTCCTCCTCGGGCTTCCTATCTCGCTGTCCAATCACACGGCGAATCGCCGCAGGATGATAATCAACCGTCAGCCCACGGACTACAGAAAACCCATTCTTTTCAGCCTTCGCGTTCGCGTAGAACTCGCGAACAACGCTCATCGGTACTGCTTCGGGTGACTCACAAAAAGCTATCCACCCCTTCTCTGCAATCATGGGCAACAACTCACCATCCCTCCCTGATGGTAAAACCCCCCTCTCCTTCAGAATCGGCTTCCCCAACAGCCTAGTGTACTCCTCCTCCGCAGCTCTGTCAGTTAACCGAGGCCTTGCAGCAGTACCCCTCGATGAATCAGCAGTAGGAACTGTGCTGCTGCTGTCAATAGTGCGTGCTCTCTTGGGTGCCATTGATTCGTGAATAAAAGTGTGTAAGAACTGATTTTTGATGTTTGTGAGAGGGTTTAAGTGTAGGAAGTTTTGTGGGAGATATGTAGGATAGGTGTATGTATATATAGGATGTGGATTAGATTAGGGTTTGGGAATTAAGGGATAAAATGATGGGGTAGTGGGAACAATTCGTGGGTTTATGGGCTAAAACTGTTTTTATGTTTTTGTTTGTTTTTTTTTTCTGAACTGTAAAAAATTTTCTGGAACTCGACCCCTGCGCAGCCGCTCAGCATAGCTGCGCGGGCGCGCAACTTGCTGCGCGGCCGCTCAGCATAGCTGCGCGGGCGCGCAACTTGCTGCGCGGCCGCTCAGCATAGCTGCGCGGGCGCGCAGAGGGTCTCTGGAAAAGAAAATTTTCAGCCCCTGTTTTCTGATTTTTTTATGTTTTTGGATAGGTTATTAACTTCTAAGGGTTCCTGTAACAACAATTCATGGGTTGCCTCCCACGCAGCGCTTCTTTTTCGTCATTAGCTTGACATTTCGTACCTTTCTCAAGTAGTCAACAAAATGGCACTAACCTCCTCTCGGTTTGCCATGTCCCCATAGTAGTGCTTCAACCGCTGACCGTTAACCTTGAATGCTTGGTCCGAATCATTCTCAAAAATTTCCACCGCTCCATGTGGAAACACAGTTTTGACAATAAAAGGTCCAGACCACCTTGATTTCAACTTCCCAGGAAAAAGTCGGAGCCGAGAGTTGAATAAAAGAACTTGTTGCCCTGGCACAAATAACTTAGGATGTAGCTTCCTATCGTGCCACCTCTTCACCTTTTCCTTATACATTTTGTTATTCTCGTACGCTTGAAGTCGAAATTCATCAAGTTCATTAAGCTGAAGCATTCTTTTCTTACCAGCTGCATCTAAATCCAGGTTCAATTTCTTCAATGCCCAGTAGGCCTTATGCTCAAGCTCCACCGGTAGATGACATCCCTTACCGTACACCAACTGAAACGGTGACATCCCAAGTGGAGTTTTGTATGCTGTTCTGTAAGCCCAAACAACTTCATCGAGCTTTAAAGACCAATCCTTCCTTGACGGACAAACAACCTTCTCTAGAATACGCTTTATCTCTCTGTTAGACACTTCCGCTTGACCATTTGTTTGCGGATGATAGGCAGTAGCTACTCGATGATTCACATTATAATGCTGCATCATAGAAGTGAACTTACAGTTGCAAAAATGCGATCCTTCATCACTTATGATTATCCGAGGTGTTCCAAACCTTGTGAAAATTTGCTTATGAAGAAAATTTAGTACTGCCTTTGCATCATTTGTCGGTAAAGCTTTAACTTCGACCCATTTTGAGACATAATCGACTGCCAGCAAGATGTACTGATTATTGCAAGACGAGATAAAAGGCCCCATGAAATCGATTCCCCATACATCAAAGACCTCGACTTCAAGCATCACATTTAATGGCATCTCATCCTTCCTTGACAAATTTCCCACTCTTTGGCAACGATCACACCTTAAAACAAACTGATGAGCATCCTTGAACAAAGTGGGCCAGAAAAAACCTGCTTGCAGAATACGAGCTACCGTCTTCTCACCTCCATAGTGTCCACCATAAACCGTGGAATGGCAGTCTCGTAATATCCCCTCCGTCTCACAGAACGGGATACATCTTCTGATGATCTGGTCAGCTCCCTATCTAAACAAATATGGTTCATCCCACATATACCACTTCACCTCATACAGAAACTTCTTCTTTTGAGCGGATGTCAAATTAAGAGGCATTATATTGCTGACCAGATAGTTTACAATATCTGCAAACCATGGTTCTTCCTCCTGAATTGCAAACAACTGCTCATCCGGAAAAGATTCATTGATTAACGTCCTATCTTGTGAAGTAGAATCGGGATTCTCCAACCTAGAGAGATGGTCAGCTACTTGATTCTCAGTACCTTTTCTATCTTTGATCTCTAACTCAAATTCCTGAAGTAAAAGCACCCAACGAATGAGTCTCGGCTTCGAATCCTTCTTAGAAACCAGATAGCGAATAGCTGCATGATCAGTGAATACTGTTACTTTCGTACTAAGCAGATAAGATCGAAATTTCTCAAAGCCAAAGACTATAGCCAAAAGCTCCTTCTCAGTAGTGGTGTAGTTCAATTGGGCACCATTTAAAGTCTTACTCGCATAGTAGACCACATGGAAGAGATTTTTCTTGCCCAGAACTGCACCTACCGCATAATCACTCGCATCACACATCATCTCAAACGGTTCTGTCCAATCTGGTGCTGTAATAACTGGTGCAGTGATCAAACTCTTCTTGAGAGTCTCGAATGCTGCCAAACATTCATCATCAAATTTGAACGGCACATCTTTCTCAAGCAAATTGCACAACGGCTTAGATATCTTTGAAAAGTCCTTGATGAATCGCCGATAAAAACCCGCATGACCAAGAAAACTACGGATTCCTTTCACAGAATTAGGTGGGGGAAGATTTTCAATGACTCCCACATTGGCCTTGTCCACCTCCAGACCCTTGCTAGAGACCTTATGCCCAAGGATAATGCCTTCACGCACCATAAAATGACATTTCTCCCAATTAAGCACCAAATTAGTTTTCACGCATCTTTTGAGTACGGCGCGCAGATTATTCAAACATTCATTATATGAGTGTCCAAAGACGGAGAAGTCATCCATGAACACTTCGACGTTATTTCCAATCATGTCAGAGAATATAGCCATCATACATCTCTGAAAAGTGGCCGGGGCGCCATATAACCCAAACGAAACTCTGCGAAAAGCAAATGTGCCAAATGGACAAGTGAAGGTAGTCTTTTCCTGATCCTCTGGTGCAATACAAATCTGATTATACCCGGAATAACCATCCAGAAGACAAAAATACTCATGACCCGCCAATCTGTCAAGCATTTGATCAATAAATGGAAGGGGGAAGTGATCCTTCCTTGTGGCTTTGTTCAATTTTCTATAATCCATGCATACTCTCCATCCTGTAACTGTTCGAGTAGGGATGAGCTCATTCTTTTCATTTGCGACCACAGTGATACCTCCCTTCTTAGGTACACATTGTACGGGGCTCACCCACGAGCTGTCAGAAATAGGATAAATGATGCCTGCATCTAGCCATTTCAGAATTTCTTTCTTCACCACCTCCTTCATGATGGGATTCAGTCTTCGCTGCTGTTCCACAGTTGGCTTACTACCTTCCTCTAGCAGAATTTTATGCATACAATATGAAGGACTTATCCCCTTGATGTCTGCTATGGTCCATCCTATAGCCGATTTGAATTCTCTCAAAATCCTTAAGAGCTTGTCTTCCTCACTACCTGAAAGGTCAGATGAGATAATAACAGGTAACGTAGATGAATCACCTAAAAAAGCATACCTCAAGTGTTCAGGTAATGGTTTGAGCTCCAAGGTAGGTGCTTCCTCTATTGATGGTTTGAGCTTCCCTTCAGCATTCTTAAGGTCAGAAGTACCAAGAGATTCAAATGGTATGTCCAGCTTTCGCTTCCATGGAGAAGCGTTCAGATATTGTAATTGTTCGTTGCTATCTTCATCATCGCTGTCAAAATCCCCCACTAAGGCCTTTTCCAATGCATCAGACATTAGCATGTGATCGAGTTCCGAAGTAACCGCAGTATCAATCACATCCACTTTTAAGCACTCCTCATCTTCTGTAGGGAATTTCATTGCCTTGAATACATTGAAGGTCACATCCTGATCTTGGACCCGTATAGTAAGTTCACCTTTTTGCACATCTATCAAGGTACGGCCAGTAGCCAAGAAAGGCCTTCCCAAGATTATGGGAATCTTCTTATCTTCCTCAAAATCCAGAATAACAAAATCTGCTGGAAAGAAGAGCTTATCCACCTTGACGAGCACATCCTCAACTATGCCCCTTGGGTAAGTAATGGAACGGTCAGCCAATTGTAGCGACATGTATGTGGGTTTTGGATCAGGCAGATCCAGCTTTTTAAAGATCGACAACGGCATCAGATTAATGCTTGCTCCCAAATCACAAAGGCACTTGTCAAAAGTTAGATTGCCAATAGTGCAAGGAATGGTAAAGCTTCCTGGATCTTTCAGTTTTGGTGGTAACTTTTGCTGCAGAACAGCGCTGCATTCTTCCGTGAGAGCAACGGTTTCAAGGTCATCCAGTTTCACCTTCCTTGCAAGAATAGTCTTCATAAACTTCGCATAACTAGGCATTTGTTCCAGAGCCTCAGCGAAAGGTATATTGATGTGAAGTTTCTTGAACACCTCCAGAAACTTCCTGAACTGTCTATCTAGCTTTTGTTGCTGCAATCTCTTAGGAAATGGTGGTGGAGGATAGAGTTGTTTCTCCCCTGTATTAACCTCAGGCAGAGTGTGTTCAACAGTAGTCTTCCTTGGTTCCGCCGCTTTCTCCTTTTGCTTAGATTCTTCATCTCTAACTTCAACTTCAACTTCCTTTGCCTTTTCAGCATCAGCCACTTTTCCAGACCTTAAGGTAATAGCCTTGACTTGCTCTTTAGCTTCCTTCCTGCCTGGTACTTCCGTGTCACTGGGAAGAGTGCCAGGTTGACGATTGAGCACTGTATTGGCTAATTGACCGATTTGATTTTCCAAGGTCTTGATAGAAACCGCCTGACTCTTGCACAACAGCTTAAGTTCCTCAAAATCAGCACTAGTGGGTGCAGCTGTACTTCCCTGTTGAGCATATGATTGCCTTGTAGCATACTGCTGTGGTTGCTGGAATCCAGGTGAGTTAAACTGTTTACTCATTCCTTGCTGATATGGTGGCTGAATAGCATTCTGATTATTCCCCCAGCTGAAATTTGGATGATTTCTGTTATTAGGATGATAGGTCGCTGGCACAGGCTGCTGTTGTCGCTGATAATTATTCACATACTGAACAGATTCATTGACAAGAGAACACTGATCCGTAGCATGAGAACCTGCACAAAGCTCACAAACCATAGCTATTTGATTAACTCCATACGTAGCCAGAGAATCAACCTTCATTGATAGCGTTTGGAGCTGGGCTGCAATAGCAGTGGCTGCATCAACTTCCAGAATACCTGCTACCTTGCCTGATGTCATCCTCTGAGTTGGGTTTTGATGCTCATTTGCAGCCATCGTCTCTATAAGATTATACGCCTCAGTATAGCTTTTAGCCCATAAGGCTCCTCCAGCTGCTGCATCGAGCATGGGCCGAGATTGGGCCCCAAACCATTATAGAAACCAGTGATCACCATCCAATCCGGCATTCCATGATGTGGACATTTTCTCAACATTTCCTTGTAGCGTTCCCAAGCCTCGCACATAGATTCTGTAGGTTGCTGCGCAAACTGAGTAAGAGCACTCCTCATAGCAGCAGTCTTTGCCATTGGATAAAACTTCACCAGAAACTTTTGCGCAAGATCTTGCCACGTAGTGATGGACCCAGCTGGTTCAGAATGTAACCAGTCTTTAGCCTTATCCCTCAGTGAGAATGGGAAAAGCCTCAACTTGATAGCCTCATCAGTCACGCCATTATACTTAAAAGTGCTGCAGATCTCGACAAAATTCCTTATGTGCATGTTGGGGTCTTCAGTTGCCGCTCCTCCAAAAGAAACAGAATTCTGCACCATCTGAATAGTGCCCGGCTTGATTTCAAAGGTGTTAGCTTGAATAGCCGGATGAAGGATGCTTGACTGAATGTCATCAATTTTAGGCCGAGAAAAATCCATAAGAGCTGGATCAGCTTGAACAATACGATCTCCCATGTTTACTGGTTCTTTCTGCTCAGTTCCTGAATCCGAATCCTCAAAATCTAACTTCTCCGGAATATCAAGAACTTCATCTGTCTCCTCAGCTGTATCTAAAGTCCTCTTGCGAGCACGAGAACGAGTTTGCATAAACGCTTGCTAAAGTACCTGAAACACAACCGAAAAGAGTAAGTAACTACTACGTCCTAATCACTGAGTCCTAATGACCAATGATGGTAAGTACATAAACTAAACAAATACGCCGAGTCCCCGGCAGCGGCGCCAAAAACTTGTTAGGGCGAAAACACGCGCTAATATTCACGCAAGTATACGCGTTCGCAAGTAATATAGAATACTCTCTAGTTCGTTCCCTCAGAGACTCAGACTAAATTATTGTCTAATTAAACTCACTCACCAATGTATGATTACTTCTCAATGTTAAGATAATAACACTAAAAATTGTTGATTAAATATTAACTATAATTAACTACTTAATTAACCACTTAACTAACACTTCAATTTATCAATAATAAAACACTCATGAGATCACAACTTCATTATTACTTCCTTCTATAACCATTGTTATTACCTTTAGCATGTGACAGTGATGATATTAATCGAATAACACGAAACTGATAAAAGCCAACTTTCATTGTACTAATACCATTCTACCAAGCATCCACAATTAAGATAGAAGTTGAATAGTCATCAATTATGTTGAGTTCCTATATGTCTACAGAAATTGACAACACAACGATTTAAGCTCAAGTTATTCCTTTTGATTACATAGGGCAAATAAAACTGTTAGAGTTACCCACTAATCATGCTCAACGTACATGAACCTATGCTAGCATGGCAAGTTCTAAATCTCAAGATCCACCGTCGCTTCACAAGAGATTAACACCCTATCTTATATGTTCGCGACGCACATAAGACGAATACGCACAACCAATACTAGATATCATGCAATCATCACACACTAAAGTATTAAACAATTAACTAAAGAATTCCATAATAAATCCGTTGCAACCCCATGATCACGATTAGCCCATAATAGAACTTATAGCCATCATGGGTTCATATGAAATCATGACAAACAAACACAAGAAAATAATAACTAAACTAATTATATTAAAACAGAGTACGTCACAAGAGTAAATAAGTCAAAGCAAGAAAACTAGCATCCAACGTTACAACGAAATAAGAATCACAAGAAAATATGCTTCCTCTTCGTTGCGGTGTGCTAAATCGGTCTTCTTCTTTATCTCCTTCGCTTCTTGCGTAAAACACAATCTAAAACATAATCCCCTTAATACTCTCTGTGAAAACGTCTCAAATCTACCTATATAATAGTCCAATAAAACTCAGATTACATAGAAGTTGGAAGCCAAACAGAAGTAGAAGTCTAAAATAATTTATCTTTTTCCCCGACCCTGCGCGGCCGCTCAGCATAGCTGCGCGGGCGCGCAGGTTGCTGCGCGGCCGCTCAGCATTGCTGCGCGGGCGCGCAGGCCTCTACTGGAAAAAATCCAGGTTTGCTCCGTTTCTTCGCCGTAATCTGCCCATTCCTTTCCTCTCGCAATGGTGAACACATGCCAAGGCTTATTCTTGATGATTCCTCCCCCGAAATGCAACTAATACCCTGAAATGCATAAACACTAGAAAAACGCATCAAATACACAAAATACTTGATTTTAAGACACCAATTTAAGCCAATTTAAGATGTTCTAAGTGGTATAAAATGCCACTTATCAATTTTCCTATTCGATCGAGGTATACTTCCTTAATCGACATGATCAACACTCGAGGGAAGGAGTACCCGTCTGATACGCATCTGGACGCGCACGATCATATCAGCACCTTACGGGATCCCAAGGAGCTGGAAAAGTTGAGCAGCTGCTTCAGAATCAAGGAACCTTTTAAGCTGGTTCTTGCAGGTCCGGCCGACAGGGCCTGTCAGTGGAAGAAGGACGCGCTATGCGTCTATAGGGATACTCTAAGGGCAGGTATTAGACTCCCTTTTCATCCATTCATTCCTTTGCTACTGGCTGATGTGGGCATCAGCCCTTGCCAACTTCCCCCTAATTCCTGGAGGTTGATTCTGTGCTATCTGTCGCAATGCGCCAAGCACAACGTCCCCACATCTGTTGCTGTCTTCAGGAAGATTTTTCAGTTCAAAAACAGCCCTGATAAAAGTCCGGGTTGGGTTTCTATCAACCAGCGCCCCACTATCCCCCATATCATGAATGGGAAGTCCATCCCTGACAACAACTTGGGGTGGAAGAAAGATTTTTTGTTTGTTATTTGGGAAGGTGGAGATTGGGGCTCCCTGTTTCGATCATCCTTTGGGCTGGCCATGGACGGGAGCCCAAATGACATAACTTTGTCTGAAGAGGAGGCTAGAGGTTTCAACCTCCTTACGCAAGACAACGGTACTTCCCATTCTTGGGACCTTATCCGGGAGACCGTCCTGGTAGAACGCGGCCTTTCGCCCGTTCATAAGAAAAGTAAGTTCCCTTTCTTACCTCATTTATTTCCTGCACTTTTATTTCATTAGTTTTCAACTGACTTTGTTTGTTGCAGTGGCTGAGAAGATTGAGGAGGCTACCAAGCCGAAGGACCTGGAGACAACCAGGATGAAGAGGGCCGGGAAGATCTTTAAAGACCCTCGACTGGGTGACCGCTTCCCCGAGTTCCTTCTTCAGGCAACGGAGCCAGATGAGGAAGGCCCCAGCCAAGTTCTGCGCACCAAGCAGAGGCCAGGGGCCTATTTTCAACCTGCTTGGGGGATCCGGGGCAAGGACTCAATTGTGGGCAGCACAGCGCTGTCCAAGGAATGGTCTAAGCATTCCATCTCCCCGGTGGATTATCAAGATTTTGTCCTTCAACAGGACTTAGAGGGGAATGAGCTATTTGGAGCCCAGGCTCTGGCGACGGTACGTCCTTTACTTGTGCCCTTCGTACTTATCTTTCCATGTTTCTTTTCTAAACTTTCACTGTTTCTCTTGCAGGCTAACGCCCATTTCCAAGGGGCAATTCACCAAGCTAAGGCTTGGAAGGTTGGCCTGGAAGATGCCAACAAGAAGTTGGAGGAGGCCAACCAAAAAATAGAGGCCCTTGAAGCTCAACTGGCCTCTTCCACTTCTGACCTGGAGACGGCCCGGGCCGAAAATGTCATTCTGAAGGCGCAGAAGGACAAAGCCTTTGATGGCTGGATGGACACCCAAGAATTCAAGGACTTGATGGTGGAGCATGATGCCCTTCTTCACCCAGTTAGCTATAAAGAGGGCTGGGATGCTGCTGTGGAGGCCATCCAGGATGAGTTTCCAGAGGTCCTTGAGCAGTCCCCCTTTCCTTGCCCTGTGTGGGTTCCAGAGCTTGGAGGTGTTACTGAGAAGCTTGCTGTTATGATCAAGGACGGATAGGAGGAAGATTCTTCCGAAGAGGAGTTTGAGCCTGTCGCTAAGAAGGCCAGGGTGGAAGAGCCTCCAAAAGCAGTGCCTCAACAGCCAGCATCTCCTGCAGAAGGAACTTCTACAGGGACTTCGGAGGGGACAACCGAGACGTCCGAAGGAACGACTGAGACTTCCGAGGAGACTTCAGATAGTGGTTCTGAGGAATCTCAGCCTTCCAAGGCCTAAATTTTTGTATATCTTCTTTTTGAACTTTATTCATATCTAAACTTGTTACCCTTCGGGGTTATATTTCATATGTTGCTTTTCTTGCCTCTTTCTGTTTTAACTTTACAATCTTAATACACATTTGAACTTTAAACATCCTTAGATAGAAATAATTTCAAACTCTTTAATATGAAGTCTGGTTTTCCAAAACCTTACACAGCATGGGTTCGACCCTAATCAACAATAACTAGACAATGTAAATTCTACTGGAATATAAAATCCTACGCAAGCAAAGCTTCAAGGTGCTTTTAAACCTACTTGTCACAATGACAAGTGAGAATTGTACTTCGCCTATCTTACGCGTAGTAAACCTTCAGGTTTTGTGCGTGCCAGGTCCTCGGGACTTCAAAACCTTCCATAATTTCCAGCTTGTAGGTTCCTCTACCCTGAACGCTCTTGACTCTGTACGGCCCTTCCCAATTCGGGGCAAGCTTTCCTTTCTGTCCGACACCAGAAGCCTCTATTTTTCTCAAGACTAGATCACCTTGTTTGAAAAATCTCTCTTTAACCCTTAGGTTGTAATAGAATGAAGCCTTTTTCTGATATTCTACTATCTTTGCATGTGCCTCATCTCGCACTTCATCAATTAGATCCAGGGCTAACCTCTGCCCTTCCTCATTTTCTACAGCATTGAAAGCCTGAATCCTTGGAGAGGAATGTGATATCTCCACGGAAACTACTGCTTCTGCCCCATATGCCAACATGAAAGGAGTTGCTCCTATCGTGACTCTACAGGTAGTCCTATAGGCCCATAATATGGGAAGTATCTCATCCACCCAATTATTTCTTGACTTCTCGATCCTCTTCTTTAATCCATCCAGGATTATCCGATTTGCTACCTCTGCTTGCCCATTGGCTTGCGGGTGAGCCACAGAGGTGAATCGTAACTCAATTTCATTTTCTTCACAATACTTCTTGAATTCCTCATTGTTGAATTGTGTTCCATTGTCAGTGACGAGGATACGGAGAATTCCATATCGGCACATAATGTTTTCCCACAGGAATTGTGCAACCTGCTTAGTTGTGATTTTGGCCAAGGGTTTGGCTTCGATCCACTTGGTGAAATAATCAATGGCTACAATCTGAAATTTCCTTTGTGCCGTGGCCATAGGAAAAGGTCCTAGAATATCCATCCCCCACATAGCAAAGGGAATAGGCGAGTTGATAGAGGTCAGCATCTCGGGGGGTTGTCTAACAACTGGTGCATGCTTCTGACAGCGATCACACTTCTTCACGTATTCTTTGGCATCAGCCATCATTTCTGGCCAATAAAAACCTAAACGAGTTATCTTATGAGCCAAGGCCCTGCCCCCCAAGTGTTGTCCACAAATACCTTCATGCACTTCTTCAAGAGCCAAGCGTGCCTCATCGGGCCTGAGACACCTCAAGTAGGGAACCACAAAAGATCTTTTGTAAAGAATCCCATCTATCAAAGAGGTACCTTAGTGCCCGAACAGTTAACTTCCGTGCTTCAGTTGCATCGCTTGACAACCAACCGGTCTGAATGTGAGCCTTGATGGGATCAATCCATGATGTCCCCAAGCCTATGGGAGCCACTAGCTTAACATCTATGCTTCGTGTCTTCAAAAAACGGAAGTACACACTTCCTGAACTTTCTTCAATCTCAGACGAAGCGAACTTTGATAGAGCATCTGCCTTAACATTTTCTTCCCTTGGAATGTGTTCAACATGGAATTCATTAAATTGGGTCATCACAGCCCTTACTAGGCGGACATACTTAGCCATCGTATCATCCCTTGCCTCAAATTCTCCCTTTACCTGGGATATGATAAGCTTCGAGTCTCCACGGACCTTTAAGTTTTTGACTCTAAGTGTCCCAGCTAGACCAAGGCCAGCTATCAGGGCTTCATACTCTACCTCATTGTTTGTGGTTGGAAAGTCTAGCTTCATAGCATACTCAATTAAGAACCCATCAGGGCTTTGCAAAACCAATCTTGCTCCACTGGAGTTTGTTTTTGATGCCCCATCAAAATAGAGAACCCAATATTCTTTATCATCCTTCTCTTTGCCCCCATCATCGACTTTCTTGTCTTGAGGTACGGCATCTTCCTGCCCCCCGGCTTCTTGGTTGGGTATGGTACATTCCACCATGAAGTCAGCTAGTGCCTGGGCTTTTATTGCCGTACGTGGCTTATACTTGAGATCGAACTCTCCCAACTCTATTGCCCACTTAATCAATCTCCCACTTGCCTTGGGACTGTGAATGATATTTCTCAGGGGCTGATTTATTAGCACCTCAATCTGGTGAGCCTGAAAATAAGGACGCAGTTTTCTCGAAGCCATTACCAAGGCTAAAGCGAATTTCTCAATAGCTGAATAATTCAACTCAGCACCACGCAAAATTTTGCTGACATAGTAAACGGGTTTCTGGACTTTCAATTCCTCCTTAACCAACACCGCGCTCAAGGCGCTCTCTGAAACAGCCAAGTACAAAAATAAAACTTCACTCAGAACTGGCTTAGCCAACAACGGGGCTTGGGCCATATACTTCTTTAATTCTTCAAATGCCTTCTGGTTTTCCTCACTCCATACAAAGTCTTTGATGTTCTTTAGTGATTTGAAGAATGTCAAGCACTTGTCTCTAGACTTGGAGATGAATCGTCCTAGCGCCGCAACCCTTCATGTGAGCTTCTGAACATCCTTGACAGTTTTTGGTGGTTCCATATCCAGGATTGCCTTTATTTTATCGGGGTTAGCCTCAATTCCCCTCTTTGAGACCATCAATCCCAAGAATTTTCCAGATCCTACTCCGAAAGCACACTTCGTAGGATTCAACATCATCTTGTGGTACCTTAGGACCTCAAAAGCTTCCCTCAAATGGGTTATATGATCAGTCTTTACTAGACTCTTGACTAGCATGTCATCAACATAGACTTCCATAGTCTTTTCAATAAGATCCTTAAAAATTTTATTCACCAACCTTTGATAGGTGGCTCCTGCATTCTTGAGACCAAACGCCATAACAAGATAACAATAAACACCAAAGTTAGTGATAAATGATACCTTTGGAATGTCATCCTTATGCATTTTGATCTGGTTGTATCCGCTAAATCCATCCATGAAACTCAGCATCTCATGTCCAGCAGTGGCATCAATCAAAGTATCAATTCTAGGCAGCGGAAAACAGTCTTTGGGGCATGCATCATTCAGATCAGTGAAGTCTATACACATCCTCCACTTTCCATTAGCCTTCTTAACCATTACAGGGTTTGCTAACCACTCCGGAAATTGAATCTCCTCAATGAAACCAGCCTCTAAGAGCTTTTCTACTTCCTGTTTTATAGCCTCTTGTCTTTCCGGGGCAAAATTTCTTTTCTTTTGTTTCACTGTCTTCCGGCTTGGATCCACATTTAGCTTGTGAGTAATTAACTCTGGGTCTATGCCTGGCATATCAGCTGCTGACTGTAACACCCCCAGATCCGGGGTCGGGGATCCGGTTCGTCACGGTCTTTCTTTCCACAATATCACTTCACTTAATTAATAATAAATAACCTTATGCTGTGACCCCACACTAACACACACCACAACCCGTTATAGTCTCAGAGATGAAATTTAAATAAGTACAAGTCTTTGAATCCACAATTTAAAAGTTATTACAACCCAAAATGATTACTTGATAAATTTACAGTTAATTGCCATTATCTACCACAAGTTATAATTATACATAATTGATTCTCAAAAGTAGATGGTCTGATCTACAATAGATCTACCTCTGCAGCTATAGCAGCTACAACATCAACAGGAAGACGCGGGACGCTTCCCACGCGCTTGCGCTGGGTCTGCTGGAGTCTGGCCATCTTTCCTAACTGTTGTTGTGTGATGAAAGAAGAAAGCAAGGGTGAGCAGCAAGCCCACCAAAATAATATGTATAATAATTTAACAATATATGAGCCTTCTCATAGTACTCATGAAAATCTTGGTCAAAAGAAATGAACCAAGTTGATATCTTAATGCGATGAAGTCGCAAAATATTCAGTATATATATATACATATATACTTTTCAAAATATGGGAAGTCCTCTTCCATGCATAATACACACAGAGTTCCAGTTTATAACTGTATATATAAAAAATATCGTTGCAAGGTGATCTCATATATCTAACCTTGTCTCAACGTTTTTTCCGAAAATCTTTGTCATTCATAAGACAATCATTAACTAGATATAAGTTTAAAAGATGAAGTTACAAGATACCCCAAAATACTTATATCTTTCCCAAATACTACTTGAACTACCCCCGTTCAAGTTATAATCAGTTTCAAAGGTTCATCACATAGATGAGACTACAAGACAAGATTTGAATAGATTCAATCTTTGAATATCATTATAAATAATGAAGTTACGAGATACTTCATTAAGTCCCGATATATAAATATATTCATATATATCTCCCATACATTTCCTGAAAACCTCTGTCATGTAAAGTATGAACAGAGTTGCAATATCCAATGAATTTGGAAGGAAAAGAATTTTGGCATAAACCAGATATCTTGCTGATCAGGCAAAGATACCAATAAGTAACCTTTTCTACTAGTAGATGGATGAATCCCCCACCGGTCATCACCCTGGCCACATAAGGACCTTGTGCTGGACCGCCACCCGGCCTCTTACGCGTTGATGGACTGCCACCCAGCCACTTACACATTGATAGACCGTACCCCAGCCTGTCGCTTATGCCGATTCAATTAGATGGGCTTACTTCCCGAACATTGGGCAAGTAATCAATTCATTCATCAAAACAGCAACCTTGTTGCGAATATAAAATACACCACAGAGCCGGATCCCTTAGATTTTTTGAGCGAGTATTCAAGTCCCCTTAAAATGGAAGATCTTGAATTTGGAAACAAGTTTTGGGATCCTCTCTACCTTTTAAATTCATTTTGAAGACTCGAAAACATTTTTAAGAATGTTTGGAGTAATGCTGATTTAATAAAATAAATCAGTCCCAATATAAAAGAAATATCTGAATATTATTATTTAAATAATATTCCCATAAAGAATAATTGAGGTAGAAGTTGGAAAACTTATACTTGAATGAATAGCAATTAATCAAAGATATACTTATACGAAAGTAATATCTTTATTTGAATAATCAAAAATAAGTTTGATTATCGACACCTTATTCTTTAATACAATAAAGAATATTATAAGTAATAAGCGGAGTCATAATACCTCGAATGAATATTATAAATAATATTCATTAAATAAAATAAAGGAGTCATACATCCTCAAATGAATATCCAATTAATAATTATTAAATAATATAAACTGAGTCATAAGCCCTCGAATGAATATTCAAATCATATTGAAATAATAAAATAAACTGAGTCATAACCCTCGAATGAATATTCAAATCATATTCAAATAATAAAATAAACTGAGTCATAACCCTCGAATGAATATTCAAAATAGTATTCAATTAATAAAATAAAAGGAGTCATAAGTCCTCCGTTGAATATTCAAATCATATTCAAATAATAAAATAAACTGAGTCATAACCCTCGAATGAATATTCAAAATAGTATTCAATTAATAAAATAAAAGTTATCGAATAAACCTTATTCGATTAATAGTTTGGAAAACTATAACCATATATATATAAAAATATATATATTATACTCGGGAACATCGACTCCCGGTTTAGAAATATGTTCACCTTTGGGTCCCCTATACTAAGGGTATACGCAACTACTGCTTATCTCTAGCATAGGTATTATGCAACTATAAGCATCGAAATCAACAGATAGATAACCAGATTACGAAACAGACATGCATATATACCATATCAGCATGCTCCAATATATCGCAAAATTTGCTAATAACAATCATGCACTTATCACAAGATAATGCATATACATATATTTACATCACAATAACAGTATAACGGGTAGAAAACTTGCCTGAGCGACTGGGGGTTACGAATGGCTCGGGACGAGTCTGGTAACCTATAAGCAACAAGTAAGTTGGAATTAAACCAAAGTCACTTGTAAATCTATACTCTAACCAACTCAGACTCTAACGCTCGTTTTGCGCTTACTGATTTGCTTAAGTCACCCGGGTACCCTCGGCTCCACCATTTTTAATAATTTAACCTTTACGAGTTTTAAGGCGATTCCTTCGCGAGTGTCTTACCAACTGGATAACACACTTACCATAAATGTTTCATACATTAATTAACCCTTTTCGGTCTTTAACCTATGTTTCAAAGTAAGGCGAGGGGAAAAGTTTCGTTCGCGAAACGCCGTTACTTGAAACGGTCGTTTCTCCTAAACCGTGCATCGGAATCGAACGAACTACACATCAAAACGAAGCTCGTCACATGAGCTATCTAAACATGGCAGTGGTCATAATCTAGCAGGGGGTTCTCGGGTTCTAATGTTATGCACAAAAACAGTCTACAGAAAATCGGACGTTACGACGGCTATGTTTACGCGATTTCCCAAATTTAAACCAATTCAAACAACCACAATTTCAACTCCAATTCACAACCCAATCAAACCTCCATCTAAACTACATTACAACAGCCCCCAATCAACTCAATATTACCAATTTATTCATCTAAACCAAGTCAAAAAAAAAAGTGACCAAGAACTTCAAATCTAACAAGCATCACTCCTTACTCCAAAATCAACAAAACCACTTACTAAACAAAGCTCTATTATGAGTACACACTCATTACACTAACCCATCATCTAACATTATGAAATCCAAACCAACAAAACTTAATACTAAGGGTTTGAGAAGTTATACCTTCCTTGGAGAGTGGAGAATCAAGAGAATGGCTTGGAATCACCCTTAAAGTCCTTATCCAAGCTTAATCTAAACAAAACTTCAAGAACACAAATTTTATTTCTTGAAAAACACTATTCACCATCTTCTTCCATGATTTATAGAAAAAGATTGGCTTGAAATTAGAAGCTTAAACTTATAGGAAGTATGTAACTATCCATGGGGAAGCTTAGATAATTACCTTGCTAAATAGTAAGTGGTGGAGCTTGGATCTTCATTTTTTTAAGGAATGGGCCGAGAGCATGAAGAAGAAGAAGAGAGATTTTTGTATTTTGCCTTGTTTTGCTTTTGGTTGGTTGATTTTTGTTGTTTGATTTAGTCAATTACCTTGTTGCCCTTGAATTTGTGTGGTTCTCATTCAACCACACCTCCTTCCTTCCCATGTCATGCCTACATCACTTTGTGATGTCATCACCCCTCCTTTGTCCTCTTTCTATTGGTTGGATGACATCATCCCCACTAATCCCTTTGATTAGCTTTTAATTGTTTGCCTAATGACCGCTGATCTGTTATACGGTTCGCTTAACTTTCATTTTCGTTTATCGTTTGAGGGATCATACCCGGGATCTTATTACTTAGGTTCCCTTAACCTTTCTCAATATATTGTATTCCTTCTATGATCCTCTCTTATAATCCTTTAATTTAAATCTTTTTTATCCTGTTACCTTTTTCTCAATTCTTTCCGTATCTAGTGGATTTTCAGGAAAAATCAAAGTGTTCGGATTTGGATTCTGACGATCTTTACATACACTTATATCCCATATAAAGTACTAATAAAATCTCAGAATATCCATATCAGAACCCCTACATAGTGTGGCATGAAAAGTTTTCTCATTCAGCAAAAACACTATTCATAAGGGTTTCAAAAATTTCCAAAAATTGGGGTTATTACACTGACCATGCAAACACATCACTATTTTCTTGCAAAAATTTCACTAACTTCCCTCTAAGGGGCTCCTCTAATGTGGCTCCAATGAAAGTCATCCTCTCAGGATTCTCGGGGTCTAAAGGAACCGAAATCAATTCTTCTGCTGGCCTTCCTCTATTCTCATCATTTTCTCAAACATCCATATCTTCAATAGGAAGAACCTGCCCCCCGACTCCATCTGCCCTCAAAGAGGCCACATAACAGCTTCTAGCCATTTTTTGATCTCCTCTCTCTTCTCCAATCCCGTTTCGGGTGGGAAACTTCATGACTGAATGGTAGGAAGAGGGGACTGCCTTGAAGGCATGTATCCCTGTTCTCCCCATGATAGCGTTATAAGTTGAACTAGCCTTTACCACCACGAAATCCAGCATCTGCGTTGCTTGCCTTGGCTCCGTTCCTATGGTGGTCGGCAATTTGATTATCCCTTCCACAGGACATTCTACTCCAGCAAATCCATATATCGGCATGTCGGTTGGTGTCAACTGGGAGTCGTTATACCCCATCCTTAGAAAGGTGTCGTGGAGCAAGATATCCACAGAAGCACCATTATCCACAAGGACCCTCTTAACCGGGCTATTTCCTATTATCGGTGTTATGACGAGCGGGTCGTCATGGGGAAACTTCACACCCTCTAGGTCGGAATCATCAAAAGCCAATGTTACTTCTGTCCTGGCCCTTTTCGGGGCTTCGCCTACAATATGCATAACCTCCCTGGTGTATGCCTTTCTGGAATTTTTGGACAATCCAGCAGCAGTTGGACCTCCAAAGATCGTGTTTATCACAGGTCCTCGAGGGTATCGTGGTCCTCCAAAAATTGTATTTATAACCGGCCCTCTAGGTTGGGGATTCCACCCCTGATCGTCTTGGTCCCTCCTACGATCTTCAAAGTTCTTCCTTCCATTATTGTTTCTGTCCCCTCCATCTCCAGTATACTTGTTCAACCTTCCTTTTTGAATCAAAAACTCAATTTCATCTTTCAATTGCCTACACTCATCGGTGTCATGGCCAACATCCTTGTGAAACCTGTAATACTTGCTCTTATCTAGCTTGGCGGGATCAGCCTTCAAGGGCTTAGGCCAGCGAATATCTCTATCTTTCTCAATCTCCATCAAAATCTGACTTCTAGGAGCACTCAGCTTAGCGTATTCAGTGAACTTTTGCCCAGGTCCTCCCTTCTTGGGGGTTGAATCATGGTTTTGTTCAGTTCTAGGATATTTGTCCTTAGCGATATACTCCAGATCAGTTTTTCACTTCTTGCCTCCAATGGGCTCATTACTTACTACGGTCTTCCTCATGCTTTCTTCAACCTTGATATACTTCCCTGCCCTCTCTTGGAGTTGCAACATGTTTTTAGGGGGACGTTTGGCCAAGGACATCTTGAAAAACTCATCCCTAGTTCCTTGTTGCAGTGCTATCATGGCTACCTTATCATCAAGGTCTGGGACTTTTAAAGCCTCCTTTGTAAAACGATTCAGGTAATCTCTCAAGGATTCCTTAGCTCCCTGCACAAGACTCATAAGAGATGCTGAACTTTTCTCATGGACTCTTCCACTGATGAATTGCTTAATAAAAGCCTGACTTAATTCTCTGAACGATCCAATAGAATTTGGGGGCAGGCGACTGTACCATCTTTCAGCCATACCCGACAGGGTTTGAGGGAAGGCCCGACACTTTATAGCATCATTCACGGGTTGCAGCAACAGTGCATTAGAGAATGTCCTAACATGATTAGCGGGGTCTCCCGTGCCATCATAGGCTTTGATAGTGGGCATCTTGAATTTCCTTGAGATATGGGCATTCATTATCTCTTCTGTGAAGGGTGGAGTTGGATCATCAGGATCTCCAAGGGGAAGGAGATTGCTTGGATCAGTTCTTGGGACAGCAGCCCTTCTTCTTACCGGACCATCCAGGTCTATGACAGGAGGATGATTTCTCCCCCAGGAGGTATCTAGGGTCTGGTGGCCTGGTGAGCCTCCAAATCACGCCTCAGCCTTTGGATTTCAGCCTCATGAGCCCTGATCCTTTCCTGCACTTCTTGGGGATTCGCCCCTGGGGTGCTTTGGGGGTGTTGCCTTCCATCGGCCACTGGCTCTTTTCCAGGACGCCTCCTTCTCGGGGCCACTTCATCATCCGAAGATTCGGAGTCTCTCTCAGTGTAAGGACCAGAAAATTCCCAATCCTCAGGGATAGGACCCAAACCTCGTATATAGGGGGGCGACTGCCCTCGTGCTTCGCTTCGCCCAGCATATCCGCTTCCTCCAACCTCGGGGTGAAGGGGCATCCCATAAGGGGGGTTAGTAGTAACAACAGTTGAATATTCATACCCGACGGGTCGAGAATTCACAGGTATATGTACTTGTTGAACTTGAGGATTCGTACCTTGAATAGTCGGGGGAGTTGTCCCTTGTGGCTGAGGTTGAGTTGCCCCTATCTGGGCTTCCCCCTGAGTAGATGCATAAGTCGAATGGGGAGGAACCTCCACGGTTGACGAAATCACCTGGGTTGTCTCTGATGGTGTTCCTTCCTCTAGAGCTCTACTTGTTCTTCGTGTTCTCGCCATGGTTGTTGCTGTGCTGTCCCACAGACGGCGCCAAATGTTATGGATAAAAAACTAAGGTTATTATTTGCTGTATTTATTACTATGATTCGGGAGCTCAAGGCCTTTAATGGCTGCTCTCGTGTTTTATGGCTCGATCTGCCTTTACGAGATGCCTACGTATCTCTGTGAATTAGAGAATCAAGCCAAAAAAACGTAGTTCTGATTTGTGGGGTGAGGCCCCTTATATAGGTGTTGGGAGTCCTTGAATTGGACTTGGTATAGGAGACTTGGTGGGCAAGTCTCATAATTAGAATGGACTTTGGAGTCCTAGATAGTAGGAAACTGATTTCTTATCCTTTTAGGTCCCCTTGAGGCTAATCTCTAAGGATTTATATCCTTATCGGGACTCTTCTCAACATCTGATTTTTCCCTTATTAATTAATTATGAAATTAATTAATAATCAGGGCTTTTGGGCCTTCTTTATTTCATCAGGCCTGATCTGGTCCATCAGGCTTAACCTTTCTGGTCTGAGTATCATATATCTTTTTATTGGGCCTAGCAGTCCACAGCTTGTATAATTAATGCAGTATTTAATTATACAATCATAATTAATTTATCCCTATCAGTTTCCATTGTTCCTTCTAGTGTAAATTCTGATTCAAAGTCTGATAGTGTAAGTTCTAATAAGAAAAATGTTGACATAAACTCTGATGCTAAATCCGCTGCAAATGTTAACAAACTTGATAAGGCCAAAGGATCCAAGCAAGTTTGGGTCCTTAAAACTAATCATTAGTGGTCTCTGTGATTGCAGGGCAACAGGAAAAATATTCTAGTTCTGGACAGTGGATGTTCAGGACATATGACTGGAAATAAAGCCCTGCTATCAGACTTTGTGGAGAAAGCTGGCCCAAGTGTTTCTTATGGAGATGGCAACATTGGAAAAACATTGGGATATGGCAATATTAATCTTGGGAATGTCATCATTAGAGAAGTAGCTCTGGTCTCAGGACTTAAACACAATCTGCTGAGTATAAGTCAAATCTGTGACAGAGGTTATCATGTTGATTTCTTTGAAGAACACTGTGAAGTTGTGAGTAAATCCAAAGGCAAAGTTGTTCTAAAAGGATACATGCGTGGTAACATTTATGAAGCTAAGCTTTCAACAAGTACTGATGGTTCTGCAATCTGTCTGATGAGTAGAGCATTAATTGAAGAAAGCTGGAATTGGCACAAGAAACTCTCTCATTTAAATTTCAACAATATAAATGAACTAGTCAAGAAAGATCTTGTGAGAGGACTACCAAAGTCAGTATTTGCTCCTGATGGCCTTTGTGATTTTGTCAGAAGGCTAAACAAAGAAAATCTTCATTCAAGAGCAAGACTGAATCATCAATTCTTGAGCCTTAGCATCTACTACATGTTGATCTATTTGGTCCAGTGAATGTCATGTCTATTGCAAAGAAGAAATATGCGTTGGTCATAGTGGATGAGTTCACCAGATACACATGGGTGTATTTCTTGCACACAAAAAGTGAAACTGCATCTATCTTGATTGATCATGTCAAACATCTGGATAAATTGGTCAAAGATTCTGTGAAAACCATAAGGAGTGATAATGGCACTGAGTTCAAGAATTTGATAATGGAAGAGTTCTGCAAAAACCATGGAATTAAGCAGGAATTTTCTGCTCCTGGAACTCCACAGAAAAATGGAGTTGTTGAAAGGAAGAATAGAACTCTCATTGAAGCTGCACGTACAATGCTTGAAGAAGCAAAGCTTCCAACCTATTTCTGGGCTGAAGCTGTGCAGACTGCTTGTTTTACTCAAAATGCAACACTCATTAACAAGCAAGGAAAAACACCATATGAGATGGTGAAAAAAAAGAAGCCAAATCTGAAGTACTTTCATGTATTTGGATGCAAGTGTTTTATTCTCAAGACTCATCCTGAACAGCTATCTAAATTTGATCTAAAAGCTGATGAAGGAATCTTTGTTGGATATCCACTTTCCACAAAAGCCTTCAGAGTCTATAATTTGAGAACAAGAGTGGTCATGGAATCTATCAATGCCTCTTTTGATGAAAAGAATATTACTGGTCTTGAAGATTTTATTGATCATGATCAGCTGAGATTTGAAAATGAAGACTCAAATTCTGATACTGAAAATCCTGACAGTCTAAGTCCTGATACTGTAAACTCTAATGGATTAAACTCTGATGTTATTGAAACTGTGGTGACTACGCCAAAGGAAGATGCACCTATGCAGGGGGAGCATACTCAAGAACATACCACATCTCAAGAAGCATCAGAACATACATCTGGCTCTTCAAGTTCTGATTCGTCAAGTTCTAATAAGCCAAGTTCTGATAGTTCTGAAAATCTAAATTTTGAAGAATCCAACTCAGAGAGCATAGTTTCAGGGGGAGCATCGGAAAATGAAAATGAAGACAGCATGGATCATGGGGGAGCATCCAGTTCTAGAGAAAACCTTCCATCTGCAAGGAAGTGGACTAAATCACATACACCTGATTTGATAATTGGAAATCCTGATGCAGGTGTCAGAACTAGAACATGTACTTCAAACGAATGTCTTTACAATTCTTTTCTCTCTCAGACTGAGCCAAAGAAAGTGGAAGAAGCTCTTTAAGATGTTGATTGGGTGCAAGCAATGCAGGAAGAGTTAAATGAATTTGAAAGAAACGAAGTCTGGACCCTAGTGCCAAGACCAAAGAATAGATCTATTGTTGGTATAAAGTGGGTATTCAGAAACAAAACTGACAGTGATGGCATAATTACAAGGAATAAGGCAAGGCTGGTTGCAAAAGGATATTCTCAACAGGAGGGAATTGATTATGATGAAACATTTGTACCAGTTGCTAGGTTAGAAGCCATAAGGATATTTTTGGCTTATACTGCTCACAAAAAGTTTACTGTCTTTCAAATGGATGTGAAAAGTGCTTTTCTCAATGGAGAATTGGAGGAGGAAGTATATGTTGAACAACCTCCAGGCTTTGTAGATTCCAAACATCCAGATTATGTCTACAGGCTTGATAAAGCACTTTATGGACTTAAGCAAGCTCCCAGAGCATGGTATGAGACTTTAGCTCAGTTTCTTCTGGAAAGTGGATTCAACAGAGGAACTATAGACAAAACACTGTTCTACCTCAACCATGGAAAGGACTTACTTTTGGTCTAGAATTATGTTGATGATATCATTTTTGGGTCTACAAATGACAGACTTTGCAAGAAGTTTGCCAAACTGATGCAGTCAAGGTATCAGATGAGTATGATGGGGGAACTTAGCTATTTTCTGGGCCTTCAAGTCAAGCAAAATGAAGAAGGCACCTTTATTTGTCAAACTAAGTACACCAGAAACTTGCTGAAGAAATTTGGAATGCAAGATTGTTCAAGTGCATCCACTCCCATGGCCATTGCCACAAAACTGGATAAGGACACTGGTAAATCAGTAGATATTACTGATTACAGAGGTATGATTGGCTCTCTACTCTATCTAACTGCTAGTAGAACTGATATCATGTATGCTACCTGTCTTTGTGCAAGATTTCAAGCAGATCCAAGAGAACCTCACTTAACAGCTGTGAAAAGAATTTTCAAGTATCTTAGGGGAACAGCTGATCTGGGATTATGGTATCCCAGAGAATCAGATTTTAAACTAATAGGTTACTCAGATGCAGATTTTGCAGGTTGCAAAATTGACAGGAAAAGCACAAGTGGAAGCTGCCAATTTCTTGGAGGCAGATTGGTTTCTTGGTTTAGCAAGAAACAAAAGTCAATTTCCACATCAATTGCAGAAGCAGAATATATTGCTGCAGGAAGCTGTTGTGCACAGATTCTTTGGATGAAGAATCAGTTACTGGATTATGGGTTAACATATTTCAAAAGCCCTATTTACTGTGATAATCAAAGTGCTATTGCTATGACAGGTAATCCAGTTCAACACTCTATGACAAAGCACATCAGCATTAGGTACCACTTCATCAGGGAACATGTAGATGAAGGTACAGTGGAATTGCACTTTGTTCCAACAGATCAACAATTAGCAAATATCTTCACAAAACCATTGTGTGAAGCTACTTTTACAAGATTGGTAAATGAACTTGGAATGGTTTCAGGTTCTTTCTCTAAATCTGCTTAGTTTTGTTCTGTTGCATCAGACTTTATGATCAGTATTTACAGAATTCAATCTCTTTGTGTATTCTGTGCTTAATTGAAAAATATGTATAAGTACTGACTGTTGTCTGATCAATGTTTCTAAACTCTGATAGAGATATGTCTGTTTAGGTAACTATTCAATCCTATGAGGATAACTGTGCTAGATGCTGACCTAGTAGTCTTCAATAAACAAGGGATCCCATGTAAGAAGTAATTATTTCTGTGGAAATCTATTGACACAAGCAAATTCTGATAATTGAGCTTAGTTGAGTCTACTTTGTCTATCTTATTACTAAGTCACAAACTAGAATAATGCTACTCATCTGTTAAATTCTGATGCTAGTAAATCTGTTGAATGTACTAAGTACTGATAAACCTCACTTATCAAAAGAAAAAGAAAGAGAAACAAGGATTAAAAATCAGGTACTCCTTTGAGATCTAGAGTAAAAATGTGGAAGGGAAGACCCAAGTGCATTGCTGGTATTAAGTAATATGCATCAGAAAAGCAAATAAAATATTTTCTTGGTGACTTTTCACACTCTATGATTACTGGAGAGATACTCTGATAATAGCATAAATTCTGATAAGCAGTCGTGACTCACTTACACTGAGAAGCCACTGTAAAATAGAATTTAAAAAGATGCACAAAATTAGTACAAAATAGTTGAGGTGGACTCAAGCATGAATTCATTCAATAGTAGGTTTCAAAATATTGACAGGTTTTTAGTAAAGTTTTAGTTATGCCTTATTTCTAAGATGTACTGAAGTGAATCAGACTTTTCTCTTTGTCTGATATTTAGCTTAATGCACACACTAACCACTCCATATGAATGATGAAAATCACTGTGGAGATCTATGTTATTTTAGATGAACAGTCATTGTGTCACATTGCACAAATTCTGAGGACAAGTTCTGATTGCATGTTCTGATGATTAAGTTCTGAAGAACATAAATCAGAATTTGTGTGAGGACTTACTAAAATAGGCATTTCTTTTCGAGTTAAGAAATTATGTTCTGATGACTGTTAAGTTCTGATATAAGTCTAAGTTCTGATATTACAGTCTGATTCTTTACTTGACTTATTTGTGGATAAAATTTGACAGCAGTCTTAGTTTAAAGCTGAATACTGTTGAAGTGGAAGATTAATAGTCACTATAGTTAGGGATAGTGGTACTCGTACATGAACAGTCAACTTTTACTTGCTTCTTGTGCGCATTAAACCATGTTTTCTCTTTCCAATGAATGTTTTTCTTTTTCCAAATCTGGGGAGACGAGGTGGAATTAATTCCACCTGTCAGCATTAAATTTCTTTGCGTCTCCTGGCATTCTCTTGCCTATATAAACAACCACTTCACATCAGCCTTCCCATCACCTCTTTTATCACAAACTCACTTTCATACTTTTTCTATCAAAAACACCATGGTCAATTATAATATGTTTTTGAACTACAAAACATTCAACATGGAGCTGAGCTGTGCCGATTGGCAGTAGGAATGGCACGTCACTGCCATTCCTGATGAGATATGGGATTCTGTTCCCCGGGAGGTACTTACCCACCTCCTGTTCTTCTACATGGACTACCATCGCCATCTGGAGCGATTGGAGGAGGAAAGGCTGGAAGCTCTCCGCCAGCAAGAGCGAATCATTCGACTCGCTATTTTGTTTGTCGAGAGTAGGAAGAAGAAATAATTTATTTTCTTCTTCATGTTTTTCTTCATCATCAGCCTTGCCCTGCTTCTTGAGCTAGGACAAAGGCTGTTGACGTTAGGTTTAGCAGCTTAGGGAAATCTTGTACAAGTTCTGATGTAATTTCAATTTCATGAATGTATTCTCTTGATATATTAATGAAATTTGTTTTTTTTCAAGATCTTGTCTCTGAGATATTTTGTAATGTATTGATAAATCCTGATACATATTCATATTCTGATGACCACATAAATTATGTTTTAACTTAAGTTCTGATTTTCTTTTATCAGTACTTGCTCGTCCGATTTATTATGGTCATTTTCACTCAATTTTTTTTTCAGAATATTGATGTTACAGTGAAAAATAATTCAATAAGTGGGAACAGTTTCCATTTTGAATTAAAACTGTTTCACCTTGATTAATGGAATAACTGGGTAAGTGGAACGGTTTTTCCTTGAAAAACTGCAAGTGGGTAAGTAATGATTATTGTTTTCTCGTGCCCATTAACTATTCGTTTTTACTGCATGTCTGACAGGTGTCCAACGGTTACATTTTTTTTAAAAGTATAAGACAGAGAGAAGATTTTTTAATCTTTTATTTCCTTTCATACTTTTTCTCTCTACTTGCTTTTACTCTCTTTCTTCTTCTAATGTTGGTTTTTTATATAGACATTATATCAAACACCTAACAGGCACTTAAACCTCTCGATTACTTTCATGGCACCTAAGGATTTAATCATTGATGGAGCTAAATTTGTTCCAAACAATTATGCTGCTATTCTTGATAATGCTGAAGCTCCATCTAAATTGCATTTTGTGCAAGACCTTCTTGCACACAGTGAAATCGGGTATGTATTGACCCAACCTTCAGTATTCTCAAGCCAACAAGTTTTGACACTTTGGAGGACTGGAAACTTTGATAATGGTGGTCCAAATGGTACTCCTAGTATTGTTTTCGAAGTGGGTGATTCTTCATATGCAGTCACTCCTGGTACAATACGCAAGGCTCTACATCTCCCAGAAGGATGTACTTTTTCAATTCCAGAGGAATCGGCTCTTCAGGAGTTAATGGCCAGTTTGGGGTATGAACAGAGTTTGGCAAAGCTTGGGCAGTTGAAACGGGCTCATATCAGAAGGGAATGGAGCTTCTTCTTCGACTGCATCACTAAAGCTTTTGGGAACAAGTGTTCGAATTTTGATGTCATTCCTATAATGAGTCAGCACATCGGGTATGCCATTATAAACCAAACTCATTTTGATTTTGCAACGGCTATAATAGGTTTTATTGGGGATAGGATGACAGAGGATAGGAATGTTGTCTACTTTGCTAGATTCTGTCAACTTATATATACTTTTTATACTGATGCACCTCACTTAATCAGTTCCTTAACTCCACATTTTAAGGTTGCAAAACGATACTTTAATGACCTGGTAAATGCTGACACTAAGAAACCAGTGGTTAGACCTTTACAGATTCCTCAGTCTGTGAAGCAGATCTTAGTAAATGCTGATCCTGATTCCTATAGATCTGTTTATCCTGATGTTCAACCAACAAACACCTCCCAAACACCACAACAACCATCAGAACATACCATCCATACTACTCAACCAACCCTTAGGCAATATATCAAATCCTATCTCTCCACTTCACAGACAGTTCAACCCTCATCCTCAGCACCTACTGTGAAGCCTTCATCTTCCAAACCTAAGAGGACAAAGACTGTTCCTCAAACACCTCAAAAGAGAAGGAGGATTGCTTTGAGAGATGAGTCTGACAGTGAGGAACAGGTTTCTACATCAGAACCTATTGTCCAAGAAGCTGAGAAAGTGACTTCTCAGAAGTATTCTGAAATTGGGGGATCTAGGCTTCTCAAGAGGCTTAGAAGAATGATTGTTCCTGAAACTCCCAAGGAATCCATATCTACAAAGAGATACAAGAAACAGAGGGCAAAAAAGCCAGTTTCAGATGAAGAAGCAGTAGCTAAGGAAGGAGATCAGGAATCTCTGATCTCACAAGAAAAGGAATTTGCTAAAGTCACTTCTTCTTCATCAATTCCATCTCAGGAGGCTATTCCTGAACATACCAACACACCATCTGTGTCTCCTGCTCAAAAGTCTGTATCTCCTGTTAATATAGGCACAAGTGCTGATATTGATATCCAGAACTTGGTTGTGCCTGAAGTAATTCTCTTAGAAGCTCCAACAGCAACTAATCCATCAACCACACCTGTTACTGATGTTGTTCAAACTCCAGAGTTATCTACTACACCTTCTCTGCATCTAGATGCTGATAATCAGAATTTAGGTGAGCATCAGGATATGGCTGTTGATCAGAACTTAGAACCAGATCAGCACTTAGAGGATGCTGAAGCCTTCATTGCTACTCACACTGTTATTTTATCAGAAGATACTGATTCTGTAAGTTCTGATGCTGCAAATGCTGGAGATACTGGTGATGCTGCTCCAAATGTAGATGCTGATGAAGCAGGTCCTTCAGGACATGCTCCTCAACAAACTATTCTTAAATCTAAACTTGTTAAGAAGTTTGTTACCAGAGTAGCACCAGTGCCTTGGAGTGAAACTCCTGCAGGACAGGAGTGGACTAAGGAATGGAACTCAGTTTCCTGTGTTCCAACTGCAAAGCATCTTGCTGAGCACTTAACAAAAGCTGATGAAATGTTAATTTCTGATGATTTCAAAACCCAGCTTAGAGTCACTGCATTGAGTACTAAACATCTACAAGGTCTCCATTCAACTACTCATGCAGAGCTACACAAGATTCAGGAAGAATTCATCAAACAGGACCAAATTCAGAAAATTGACAAGAAAAAGTTCTTCCAACCTACCTTTGACAGGATTGCTTATATTGAGAAGACTCAAGAGAAACAACAAGCTCCGATTGATGATATTCTGAAAAATCAAGCTTTTCAGGAATCTCAACTTACTGAAATCCAAGCCTCAGTGGAATTGCTTATCTCTCTTCTACTACCTGCTGATGCCAAAAAGGGGGAGAGAGTAATTAAGTCCAAATGCAAGACTGCCAAGACACTGAAAGGGAAGGATGATGAAAAGGATGATCAAGGAAACTCTGGAATGGGTAGAGGTCATAGTCAAGGTAGAGGTTTCTCATCAAGAAAAGCAGAAATCACAAGTTACAGGACAAGTTCTAAAATTGGGAAAAGAATTAGTTCTGCTACTGGTAAAAGGATAAGTTCTGATGAACTTTTAGATCTTGATGAAGAAATGTCAAGACAGTTATTTCTTTGGGAAAATCCAAGAATGGACTTGGAGAGTTTAATGGAAGAAGAAGCCAGACTTAAATCAGAGAAAGTCACATCTAAATCTGAAGCTTCTGGTAAAAAGACACTTCCAAAACTCAAAGGCATTGTGATAAAAGAAAGGACAAATACTGAAGCAACATTGGCTAAATCACAACCGCAGATAGATCCAAGATCCAAGGGTAAAGAAAAGGTTGGTGAACCTATCAAGGTTTATGTGCCTCCTGAGAATGAAGAAATCACTGATGAAAAGGATGATCTTGCTCTGACTTCAAGAAAAGTTCTTAAAACAACCTCTGACATGGCTCAAGTTGTTCAGAGTCAAGAGACAGTAAGTTCTGATATTCCAAAAAAGCAAGTAACCTCTGACATAGCTCAAGTTAACTTGATAACAGAAGATAGATCAAAGACACTCCTACCAGGATTCACTAAAGCAAAACAGACTCAACCTTTGAAGACTGCTGCAAGTGGTTTTGAAGCAAGAGTAGTTACTGGAAAGGAAGCAAGAGATAAAACTGGATTGGGAAGTGCTGAAGAAAGAAGAATACAGAACACTACCAATGATCCAACTTCCTTGAGTGAACTAGGTATTGGAGCAACACCTGAGAGATTGAATCAACTGGAATCTGTACAAATGGTTTACCATACCTACTTGAAAGAACAAATCTTGTTGTACTTCATGACAGATGGTAGGGTTTATCATATAAGGCAAAATGCCATTCCATTGAAGTATTTTGAAGAACCAGAGCATGTACTATTCTTACTTCAAGTGAATGACAGATTAACAGAAAGTGCTGCAAACTATTTGAAGGATCAGATTCAGAGACAGAAAAGGCTTTATTCTGTTAAGTCTGACAACACATATCTTCCAAAGTACAGAGATCACAAGGGTGATATAGTTGAAATGCAGCCCAACATTGCTAAGATTATAACTACCTTTCTAGGTTACAGGGCTGTGGAATTCAATCTTGAGTCTGATAAAGCATATTTGATCAGACTGGATCAGGATATAAGAAAAGCTAAGATTAATGATCTCAGGGCTGCAATCTTTCAAATTGGTGAAGATACTGCAGAGCTTAAAGATGCTAAAAGGAGGATGATTGATGAACTTAGATATGCTGAGAAATGTTTGCTGACGAACTATCTCAGAACAACTCTTGACATCAGAGAGATCAGAAGATGAAGCCAAGTCGAGATCTACAACTGATTAAATTCTGATATTTGTACAGACTGAAGCTGTTATCAGAAGTTAAATGTTGGTAAAGCTTTAAGGACTGTAAGTTGTAGTTATCTAGTCTAATTCTCATGCATTTGTATTTAATGTTTTTGACATCATCAAATATCTATTAAACTTGTATATTATGCTAATTTACAAGTTGGGGGAGATTGTTAGATATATTTGATAATGTCATGGCTAATATGATTTATGTTTAGTTTTCAGATCTTACTTAAACAGGATAAATCAGTACTTACTGGAAGTCAGGACTTAAGGATATCAGTACTTATATTATCAGGAGATAATCATCAGAAGATGGATATCATAACTTAAGTGCTGAAGGACGTTTAGATAAGGACAGTAGCTGATTAAAGGAAAGAAGATTGAGATAAACATAAGAAGAGATATGCATGAAGAAGGAATTCTATGAAGAATAGAATACTTGGAAGAAAAGATATCTGATTGATATATTTTAGGAAGCAGAATTATATTACATATCAATTAGCGATTATCTTGTAACTGTGTAGTATATAAATACAGACATAGGGTTTACACTATAAGTGTTATCATATTCAAGAAGATTATTCGTATTAACCCTAGCAGCTCTCGTGATATTTGTTCATCACTGAGAGGTAACAATTCCATACTGTAACAGAGTTTATTGTTTCAATAAAGTTTGTTTTCTGTTACTTGTGATATTAAAGTTCGATTTGATTATACTTTACACTATATTCACCCCCTCTACAGTGTGTGCGACCTAACACTTTGACATGCATAAGATAATCATTTACTAGATTTAAGTTTAAAAGATGAAGTTACAAGATACTCCAATATACTTATATCTTTCCCGAATACTACTTGAACTACCACCGTTCAAGGTATAATCAGTTTCAAAAGTTCATCACATAGATGAGACTACAAGAAAAAACTTGGATAGATTCAATCTTTGAAATATCATTATAAATAATGAAGTTACGAGATACTTTATTAAGTCCCGATATATATATACACCTATATATATATTTCATACACTCCTTGAAAACCTCTGTTATGAAAATTATAAACAGAGTTGCAATATCCAATGAATTTGGAAAGGAGAAAACCTTGGCATAAACCTGATATCTTGCTGATCAGGCAAAGATACCAATAAGTAACCTTTTCTACTAGTAGATGGACGAATTCCCCACTGGTCATCACCCTGGCCGCATTTCGACCTATGCTGGACTGTCACTCAGCCACTTACGCATTGATGGACTCCCACTGAGCCACTTACACTTTCATGGACGCCCACTGAGCCTTGTTGCTTATGCCGACTCAAATAGATGGACTTACTTCCCGAACATTGGGCAAGTAATCAAAATGTTTTCTCAAAACAGCAACCTCGTTGCGAATATAAAATACACCACAGAGCCGGATCCCTCAGGTTTTGAGCGAGTATTTAAATCCCCTTCGAAAGGAAGCTCTTAAATATAAAAATGAGTTTTGGGATCCGCTCTAACTTTTAAAAATCATTTTGAAGACTTGAAAACAATTTTAAGAATGTTTGGAGTAATTCTGATTTAATGAAATAAATCAGTACCGATATATTAGAAAATATCTGAATATTATTATTTAATTAATATTCCCATAAGGATAATCTCTGTTTAAATAATTTAAAGTAGAAGTTTTAAACTCATACTTGAAATGAATATTAAATAACCAAAGATATACTTATACGAAAGTACTATCTTTATTTGAATAATCGAAAATAAGTTTGATTATCGACACATTATTCTTTAATAAAATAAAGAATATTAATTAGTAAATAATCGGATTCATAAGTCCTCAAATGAATATTCAAATAATATTCATTAAATAGAATAAACAGAGTCATAAGTCCTCGAATGAATATTCAAATAATATTCATTATTTAAAATAAAGTTATCGAATAAAACTTATTCAATTAATAGTTTTGAAAACTATATCAATATATATATATATATATAAATATATATATATATATAATATACTCGGGAACATCGACTCCCGGTTTTAGAAAATGTTCACCTTTGGGTCCCCTATACTAAGGGTATACGGAACTACTGCTTATCTCTAGCATAGGTATTATGCAACTTATAACCATTTGAATCAACAATTATATATCAAGATTACGAAACAGACATGCATATATACCATATCAGCATGCTCCAATATATCGTAAAATTTGCTAATAACAATCATGCACTTATCACAAGATAATGCATATACATATATTTACATCACAACAACAGTATAACGGGTAGAAAACTTGCCCGAATGTTCCCGGATAGACTTAAGCTTAGAGTGGGTCCGATAACCTATGAACAACAACATAAGTCGGAATTAAACCCCGGTCGCTTAAGAAACTAGACTTTAACCGAGTGAACACTAACGTTCGCTTATGGTCACTTCTACGCCTAACGAATCACATAAGTCGTTCGAGTACCCTCAGCTCCACCATTTTTAATAAATTAACCATTAAGAATTTTAAGGAGATTCTTTCGCGAGTACCCTACCAACTGCCTAATCCACTTTACATAATTGTTTCATACTCCAATTAGTCATTTAAGGTCCTTAACCAAGGTTTCAAAGTAAGGTGAGGGTAATGGTTCGGTCGCGAAGCGCCGTTACTTAAAACGGTCGTTTCTCCTAAACCGTACATCGGATTCAAACGAACCATATATCAAAACGAAGCTCGTAACATGAACTATCTAATCATGGCAATGGTCATAACCTAACAGTGAGTTCACGGGTTCTGATGTTAAGAACAAAAACAGTCATTACGACGGCTATGTTTACGCAATTACCAAATTTTATACTACTCCAATTCAATCCACAATCAACCCACAATCATTGTTACAACCAAACTTCATCCATAAACTACTACAACAGCCCCAATATCTCAAGGTTTCCACTTTATACTACTTCTCAATCATGAACTAAAAATTTACTTAAGTTCATTAACTAATTACCAAGATTTACCATTCCAAAAACATCACAACACCAACCAATCTCTAAATACACAATAACCATGCCTCTCATGAACCATACCAAACATACTAACTCTAATTTATACAAAAGTAGGGCTAGGGTATGAGATTATACCTTCCTTGGTGAGTAAAAGTAACTAGGGAGCTTGGAATCACCCTTGAAAATCCTTACCAAAGCTATATCTAAACAAAAACAAAAGATCAAAATTTCAAGTTCTTAAAAAACACTATTCACCAAGAACTTTGATGAATTGATTAGCTATGATGATCATGGAATCTTGAGCTTAAACTTATGGCTCATCTAAGTTATGAATTATGGAAGCTAAAGAAACAAACCTCTTGAATTATGAAGGTGTGTAGCTTAGGTTTTGAAAAACTTTCCCTTGCTTTCCATGGAAAAGCCGAGAGCTTTCTTGAAGAAAAGGAAGTCAAGTTGTGTTTTTGTGATTTGTTTTGCTTGCCTTGGTTGGTTGCTTTGTTTTGATTAATTACTTTTAACCATGGTGAATTTTGTGTGGTTTAGAATCAACCAACACTTCCTTCCCTTTTTGTCATGCTCATGTCATCCTCTTATGTCATCATCCCACACTTGTCCTCTTCTTGTTGGTGAAATGACATCACCCTCCACTAACTCTTTGATTAACTCTTAATCACTTGGCTAATGACCGCTGATCTGTTATACGGTTCGCTTAATTTTCGTTCTCGTTTATCATTTGAGGGATCATACCCGGGATCTTATTACTTGGGTTCCCTTAACCTTTCTCAATACATTATATTTCTTTTATGATCCTCTCTTATAATCCTTGAATTTAAATCCCTTTAATCATGTTACCTTATACTCAATTCTTTCGGTATCTGGTGGATTTTCGGGAAAAATCAAAGTGTTCGGATTTGGATTCTGACGATCTTTACAGACACTTATATACCACATAGAGTACTAATAATATCTCAGAAGATCAATTAAAGAACCCCTACATAGTGTGGTATGAAAAGTTTTCTTATTCAGCATAATCAGCAAAATCACTATTCATAAGGGTTTCAAAAATTCCAAAAATTGGGGTTATTACAGTCTCCCCTCCTTAAAAGGATTCCGTCCCGGAATCAGATAGAAAATGAATAGGGATGCTCTCTTAACATTGCACTTTCTAACTCTCAAGTCAATTTTCTCACATTGTGGTTCTACCACCAAACTCTGCCTAGTTTGATAACCCTTCTCCTAAGCACTTGTTCCTTTTCGATCTATAATCCTTTCTGGTTGCTCCATATAGGTTACGTCTGGTTGCATGTCTATGCGCTCATATGCCCCTATTTGTCTGGCATCCGGATTACACTTCCTTAACATTGATACATGGAACACGTTATGAACTTGCTAAGGTTCGGGGTAAGGCTAGCTCATATGTTAACTTCCCAATACGACTTAATATATCCAAGGGTCCAACAATTCGTGGGCTTAGCTTTCCTTTCTTTCCAAACCTCATCCATCCTTTCCAAGGGAATACCTATGACAGCACTAGGTCCCCTACTTCCTATTCCTTGTCCTTTCGTGTCAAATCAACATACTTCTTATGTCCATCTTGGGCTACTACCAGCCGTCCTCTAATTAGATCTATTATATCCTTGGTCCTTTGGACCACTGCTGGTCCGAGCATCTTGCGCTCTACAACATCATCCTAACATAAGGGAGATCGACATTGTATTCCCTCAAGGATCTCATAAGGCGATATCTCGATACTGACATACGATCTATTATCGTAAGAAAACTCAATCCGCGTTAAGTGGTCATTCCAAATTCTTTCAAGTCTATTGCACAGAATTTCATCATAGCTTCTAGCACTATAGCTTTTGCTTCTCAATACCCATTCTTTTCCAGTTCGTAATCGTTACTATCTTCCGTACATGATACTATTCTAGATATACCTTTACTCGCTAGAGTTTTATAACCTCTAAATAATCATGTCAACCTTAGTATCACGAACGTGTTAGATTCGGAATACCACCGTACTTGGTACCACTTCATCTCTAGCTGTCTCCATCTTCGAAAGCTTGGTCCTTCATATAGAAGTAAAAGAATTTATTGAGAGATCACTATGATCATGAACACTTGTTACATTGCATAGTTAGTACAGAAGGTGGTCAGCCTTTAGTACTTGACAAGCAATTAAACAATAGATGGTATCCTACTAGGCTTCTATCACACAGATAGATAGTCATTCGGCAATACCTCCCCTTCTGGAAGAGTTGTTCTTCTCAACTTACATGAAATGAAAAGGAGAGAAAAGAACGAATTGAAGAGAATTGTATATATATATAAATATATATTGCCACAAAATATCTGGCTTGAAATCTGCCTCTGAACTATAGAGGTTTATCATAGGAGAACAAAACATATATGTATATATATCAACATCAAGTATTATCGCATCGCATTTCGCATGCTTAAATATTTTTGCTATTCCGTCCATCATTCTATGGACCCATGCTCTTCCTCGAGCTTATACTTAATCACCTTTGAAACTCCCTCATCATCGAAAATCGAATCTGGGGTCTCATTCTAGACATCATCGTTACTAAAATCCTATGCTTGCACCGCAACCTTCCTCGTATAGTAATACGACTCTCTATTGATAAGAAGGAATAAGTATTCAATAGGTATATAATCTACTTAGTTAGTCTATCAATGATAACTTATACACCACCATGACCCGATTAGTGGTACTCAATCTCAACATCCATTCCAATACAACTCTCACGGTTGTAATCGACTCATTACTCGCAGAATCATTGCTGCATTACTATGGTCCATCGCTGACCTACTGTAGTCATTCATTTTCTATGAAATCTTAATAGCTAACCATACAGAGTCCATACATGTCGTATCAAATTCTTTTAAGGAGGCAACATAATCACCATTCCATGATTTATGAAGAACACTCCAGATCCTGGCGTATATTCATGACATGAAGTAGATAAAATTGCAGAAGAGTTTCAATCAAAGCAACGATAGCAGGTTAATACCATTCCTAATCATATGTCTTTATTAGGAGACATAAATCTCAAAGGTTCATTTAGACCTTTCGTAACATTGTCCTGGCTTATCTCAAGATATGACCTTATAAGATAGATAGCCCGCCCACGGCGATTACATAAATTAAATCTTTACCGAACAACTATCATGGTTGAGTATCGCACAATCATCAGAAGGAATGTCAATCTTCCAAACCATAATACAACCTTCACGGCTTCAACCATCATCACTGTATTCCTCTGGCATGAGCGCCTATAATTATCCTCTTACATTTAAAGTGTCGGCCACCTCTTTGGCCTTTCCTGATAGTAAAATTTCCTTACAATCAATGTCTTTTAAATGACCTTCATCTAAATTTTCTACCTCATTTCCAATCACGGCTTGTGTGAAAATGCTTTTCTTAAATCCTGGTGAGAAAAAAAAGAAATCACCATTTTTCCATAAGTCATTGCCTTAGTCTTTAGATGCGAACATTGTCACAACTGACTCTCGATCATACTTAGGACGTCTCTTATCTTGGGTCCTTCTCATTTTCACCAATCTCGACCTTCATTGGGTCGATCTATACTTCTTATGGTTTAACACGTGCCCCCTGGCATTATTATAATTACGTCATATTTCCTTCATCAAAATTTCTATTCTTGAGAACTTTGATCATTACCTTTCTCCTTGTAAAACCTCTAAGGTTATCCTTAAATCCTTCATCATTTACTCCCTAGGTACATGGCATATCAAGATACCATTTACTAATACTAGAACCATTGTCTATATAGTTCTGAAAACTTTCTCCACTGATCTTTAAAGGTTGTTGTTACCTTGATCCTTTCCAATTCACACTGTCAAAACTCATGTTGTCCCTATTAAGGGCGAAATGCCAACCTTTATGCATTCCCCTAGGATTCATCTCAAGTTATCGAGGTTCTATCCTTAATTCTACCTTTAAAAGATACTTACACTCTTCCATGGATAAATCAAGTCATATATACTTGATAGATTACCGTATTCAATCATTCTCACTTCGATAGTCTATACTTAATTTCACAATAGCATCCTTATTCAAACTGAGGTCAATCCATATGGCCTCCAAAAGATAACAACGGTTTTTTTTTGCTTTGCTTGCCTAATTTGGTAATGACAACAGGGATGTTCTGGAAGATATTGGTCGTGTTCAACGTGAACTTCTTCTTAATAATTCCTCATTTACTTTTGTTATTTATCTCAACAGTCATCTCAATGTTGGGATATCTTTCATACATGGCGTCTCCCTTTCTGGGTATCAAGCCACCGGTCTTATACTTCACATTCTTGAAGGTCACTTCCTTCATCCAATTTTCCTAATTTCTTACTTCCTTGTCTCCTCAGTCTATCCGCGTCTCATTATTTATCCTTCGAACTATCTCAAGGTTTCTTCGAATCATCCCAACTTACAAGGGATAAAATATATGTATCTCTTATGCCTTCAACCATCAATTTTAACTCATGGTGAATCACCCTCATCCTGACGATTACATACTTTTCTATTTCTATTGCTACGAGTCTTTAGGGTTTCCTCATACCCAACTCCCTTATCATTCCTCAAACTCTATTGCCTTTATTTTCCTTTCCACTTCAGTTTCTTTTTATTTTCCTTTCTCTTGCAATCATTTCATGAACCCACTAATCATTGACTTCGAACATCACGTCGTTCTGGGATTCGTGTCCTTAGAACGAATCTTGACAGCTTCTACAATCTTAGATTCATAATTCATCATAACCGTCCACCTTTGTTCTGGCTCTAAAGCTTTTACATTATCTCCATAACCTTGGGAATTACTTTCTCGAAAACAATTGACTGAACTTTAATCAGTTTATCATAACCTCTGGCTCCGTGCCTTTCTTGGTCTTTCACCAGCGGGTGGCCTCTCTCTTAGGAGGGTAAGTGACAAA
Organism: Apium graveolens; assembly: GCF_009905375.1. Lineage (NCBI taxonomy): Eukaryota > Viridiplantae > Streptophyta > Magnoliopsida > Apiales > Apiaceae > Apium > Apium graveolens. The sequence continues at coordinate 147,070,935 of NC_133653.1, forward strand.
AATAGTCTTTTGTGATTCGTCCATCATTTAAAATCTCAAATGATTCCTATATTTCCTTTAGCCAGGCTCTCTCCTCTACTGGGTTCGCTTGTTCCTTGGAACTCTGAGAGCTTAGAGACTTAAAGATCCTGAAAGAATTTCCCACCGCACTGTCTCCTCACGGTGGTGGTTGGGGATAATAGTCTAAGTTCTTTTTTAGACAGGTCCATGAATTGCCCAATAGGAGTACCATCCTGGTTCTCCCTATCTTGTTCGACTTCTGTTTTCTCAGTATGAAATGTTTCAACCTTCTCCCATAATCGGGATTATCTTATATGTTAAAAATCCTTGTTTTTCATTTCATTATATTATGGGTTCTTTCTTTCGTGATGGCGACCTCTCTGACTATCACATTCAGGGTTTGCCCTAAATCTTATTCCTCAAACTATGGCTTTCATCTAAGATCTCGTCCTTAAGCTCTTGAATGTTTGGAACCAAAATTCTGTAGGAATACCTCATTATTGCCTTATCATCTTTCTCGGTATTAATATCTTCTCCGGTCATTGGTTCTCTGCCTCTATTCATCACTTCTTCTTAGCACAATATGATCTTCTCCAATAATTCGGGTTGTATTGCAATCTCAAACAGCTTTTCGGTACCGGCTCCGGTTACCTTCACTTCTATTTCCATTTTCTCAAAATCTCTTATCAACTCTCCCAAAGACATTTTCATCTTGAGTCTCTCCTTTATACTAAGGGCATTAGCCACCATTTTGGCTTTCCCTGGATGATAAAGAATCTCATAATCGTAATCCTTGATTAGCTCTAACCACCTCCTCTGGCGCATGTTGAGCTCTTCCCGCGTGAAAATGTATTAGAGCACTTATGGCTTATGTAAATCTCGCACTTCTCTCCATACAAGTAGTGCCTCAATCTTTAGAGCATAACTATTGCCATGAGCCCAGCTCATGGGTGGGGATATCAAATTTTATATTCCCTTAATTATCTTGACGTGTACGCGATTACCTTGTTGTGCTGTATAAGAAGCACCCTAATTCTTTATGCGAAGCATTACTACACATCACAAAATCTCCTTTTCCATCCGGCAACGCCATCATAGGGGTCGTCACCAATCTTTGCTTCAGTTCTTAAAATCTTTTCTCGCATTTCTCTGTCCATTCAAACTTCTCAGTCTTACGAGTAAGCCGCGTTAAAGGGGCTACTATCTTTACAAACTTGAACGAACCTCCGGTAGTGACCGGCCAATCCTACCTCTGGTAGTCACTCTGACTACGGTCATTAATTCCATAGCGATCACCTCTTCAGTCTTGTTAGGATCCTTCACGAGATCCTCCTCAATAACAATCCTGTCTAGAACAACATCCTCAACCGCTACATCCTCAATATGAACACCATTTGGTCCCTCGTTAGGACATTCTATCGGATCCACAATCTGATCTCCAATAAGTAATAAACATCATCGCGTTGTTGCTCCTCAACCTCAGGGTTCGGAGTCCCGCTACCATATACGATAACGAACTACGCTACTATCACGATATTTATAAGGGTTCCCATAAGGGTTTTAATTGTCAGTACTACGTTAGGTATCCCGACTATGAACTTGGAAAAGTTCTTATAATCTTATTGAACTTATTATCTTAACGTCACATCATCTCTGAGGTTTATAACGCTTAGCTCTGATACCATTTATGTAACACCCCCAAATCTGGGGTCGGGGATCCGGGTTGTCACGAGTTCCATTTCCCTTAATAACACCCAATCTTAATTAACAATCAACTACTCCATACGGTGACCCCACAATAAACACACACACCACAAGTTATAGTCTCAGAGATGAATATCCAAAAATAACATGAGTCTTTTTATTCCACAATTATATGCCATTACACCTTAAAAGGGTTTCTGAATAAATTTACATTTTCTTTGCCACTATTACAATTCATAATATACATAAGTCTGGTTCATCAATAGTTGAAAGCCTAGCCTATTGGTAATTCCTACCTCAACTACTGCGGCATCAACGCCTCCAGAAAACTGCGGAACGTTTCCTAACCGCTTGCGAATTGGGAGCTTGGTCATGTTCATCTTTTCTATCTGTTGTTATATGATGAAAGAAGAAAGCAAGGGTGAGCAACAAGCCCACCGAAATAATATGTATAATAATTAACAATATATGAGCATTCTCATAGTACTCATAAAAGTCTTGGTCAAGAAGAAATGAACCAAGCTGATATCTTAACGCGACCAAGTCGCAAAATATTCAGTATATATATACAATATACTTTTCACAATCTTTGAAATCCTCTGACATGTATAATATACACAGAGTTCCAGTTTATAACTGTATAAAAATATCGTTGCAAGGTGATCTCATATATCTAACCTTGTCTCAACATTTTTCTGAGAATCTTTGACATGCATAAGATAATCATTTACTAGATATAAGTTTAAAAGATGAAGTTACAAGATACTCTAATATACTTATATCTTTCCCGAATACTACTTGAACTACCACCGTTCAAGGTATAATCAGTTTCAAAAGTTCATCACATAGATGAGACTACAAGAAAAGACTTGGATAGATTCAATCTTTGAAATATCATTATAAATAATGAAGTTACGAGATACTTCATTAAGTCCTGATATATATATACACCTATATATATATATATTTCATACACTCCTTGAAAACCTCTGTTATGAAAATTATAAACAGAGTTGTAATATCCAATGAATTTGGAAAGAAGAAAACCTTGGCATAAACCTGATATCTTGCTGATCAGGCAAAGATACCAATAAGTAACCTTTTCTACTAGTAGATGGACGAATTCCCCACTGGTCATCACCTTGGCCGTATTTTTGACCTATGCTGGACTGCCACTCAGCCACTTACGCATTGATGGACTCCCACTGAGCCACTTACACTTTCATGGACGCCCACTGAGCCAATGTTGCTTATGCCGACTCAAATAGATGGACTTACTTCCCGAACGTTGGGCAAGTAATCAAAATGTTTTCTCAAAACAGCAACCTCGTTGCGAATATAAAATACACCACAGAGCCAGATCCCTCAGGTTTTGAGCGAGTATTTAAATCCCCTTCGAAAGGAAGATCTTAAATATAAAAATGAGTTTGGGATCCGCTCTAACTTTTAAAAATCATTTTGAAGACTCGAAAACATTTTTAAGAATGTTTGGAGTAATGCTGATTTAATGAAATAAATCAGTCCCGATATATTAGAAAAAATCTGAATATTATTATTTAATTAATATTCCCATAAGGATAATATCTATTTAAATAATTTGAAGTAGGAGTTTTAAACTCATACTTGAAATGAATATTAAATAACCAAAGATATACTTATACAAAAGTACTATCTTTATTTGAATAATCGAAAATAAGTTTGATTATCGACACATTATTCTTTAATAAAATAAAGAATATTAATTAGTAAATAATCGGAGTCATAAGTCCTCAAATGAATATTCAAATAATATTCATTAAATAGAATAAACAGAGTCATAAGTCCTCGAATGAATATTCAAATAATATTTATTATTTAAAATAAAGTTATTGAATAAAACTTATTCAATTAATAGTTTTGAAAACTATATCAATATATATATATAAATATATATATATATATAATATACTCGGGAACATCGACTCCCGGTTTTAGAAAATATTCACCTTTGGGTCCCCTATACTAAGGGTATACGCAACTACTGCTTATCTCTAGCATAGGTATTATGCAACTTATAACCATTTGAATCAACAATAATATATCAAGATTACGAAACAGACATGCATATATACCATATCAGTATGCTCCAATATATCACAAAATTTGCTAATAACAATCATGCACTTATCACAAGTTAATGCATATACATATATTTACATCACAACAACAGTATAACGGGTAGAAAACTTGCCTGAGTGTTCCCGAATAGACTGAAGCTTAGAGTGGGTCCGATAACCTATGAACAACAACATAAGTCGGAATTAAACCACGGTCGCTTAAGAAACTAGACTTTAACCAATTGAACACTAACGTTCGTTTATGGTCACTTCTACGCCTAACGAATCACATAAGTCGTTCGAGTACCCTCGGCTCCACCATTTTTAATAAATTAACCATTATGAATTTTAAGGCGATTCTTTTGCGAGTACCCTACCAACTTCCTAATCCACTTTACATATTTGTTTCATACTCCAATTAGTCATTTAAGGTCCTTAACCAAGGTTTCAAAGTAAGTCGAGGGGTAATGGTTCGGTCGTGAAGCTCCGTTACTTAAAACGGTCGTTTCTCCTAAACCGTACATCAGATTCAAACGAACCACATATCAAAACGAAGCTTGTAACATGAACTATCTAATTATGGCAATGGTCAAAACTTAACAGTGAGTTCACGGGTCCTGATGTTAAGAACAAAAACAGTCTAAAGTAAATCGGGCATTACGACGGCTATGTTTACGCGATTACTAAATTTTATACTACTCCAATTCAATCCACAATCAACCCACAATCATTGTTACAACCAAACTTCATCCATAAACTACTACAACAGCCCCAATATCTCAAGGTTTCCACTTTATACTACTTCTCAATCATGAACTAAAAGTTTACTTAAGTTCATTAACTAATTACCAAGATTTACCATTCCAAAAACATCACAAAACCAGCCAATCTCTAAATACACAATAACCATGCCTCTCATGAACCATACCAAACATACTAACTCTAATTTATACAAAAGTAGGGCTAGGGTATGAGATTATACCTTCCTTGGTGAGTAAAAGTAACTAGGGAGCTTGGAATCACCCTTGAAAATCCTTACCAAAGCTATATATTAACAAAAACACAAGATCAAAATTTCAAGTTCTTGAAAAACACTATTCACCAAGAACTTTGATGAATTGATTAGCTATGATAATCATGGAATCTTGAGCTTAAACTTATGGCTCATCTAAGTTATGAATTATGGAAGCTAAAGAAACAAACCTCTTGAATTATGAAGGTGTGTAGCTAAGGTTTGAAAAAAATTCCCTTGCTTTCCATGGAAAAGCCGAGAGCTTTCTTGAAGAAAAGGAAGTCAAGTTTGTTTTGCTTTCCTTGGTTGGTTGCTTTGTTTTTATTAATTACTTTTAACCATGGTGAATTTTGTGTGGTTTAGAATCAACCAACACTTCCTTCCCTTTTTGTCATGCTCATGTCATCCTCTTATGTCATCATCCCACACTTGTCCTCTTCTTGTTGGTGAAATGACATCACCCTCCACTAACTCTTTGATTAACTCATAATCACTTGGCTAATGACCGCTGATCTGTTATACGGTTCGCTTAACTTTCGTTCTTGTTTATCGTTTGAGGGATCATACCCGAGATCTTATTACTTGAGTTCCTCTTAACCTTTCTCAATACATTATATTCCTTTTATGATCCTCTCTTATAATCCTTGAATTTAAATCTTTTTAATCATGTTACCTTATACTCAATTCTTTCGGTATCTGGTGAATTTTCGGGAAAAATCAAAGTGTTCGGATTTGGATTCTGACGATCTTTACATACACTTATATACCACATAGAGTACTAATAATATCTCAGAAGATCAATAAAAGAACCCCTACATAGTGTGGTATGAAAAGTTTTCTTATTCAGCATAATCAGCAAAATCACTATTCATAAGCGTTTCAAAAATTCCAAAAATTGGGGTTATTACACGTCACTTAGGACGAAATACTTTATTTAAACATTCATTTCACTCAATCACTCATAATTCACATTTTATATTATTTAAATCCTTATTAGGTATCTTTCCTTTCTTTCCGAATCGGGTTAAACCCTCCCAAGGAGATCACTCATAATTCACTCATAATCACTTTCCTTTCTTTCCGAATCGGGTTAAACCCTCCCAAGGAGATATCTTTAATTAGACTTTGTCTCCAGATTCAAATTGCACATCTTTTCATTCTTGATTTGCGTACTTTGCTTGTCGATCTTGAGCTACAATTAATCTTTTCCGAATCATTTCTACTTTTTCCTTCGTTTATTGAACTAGCTCTGGGCCAATTAATTTACGCTCACCAACCTCGTCCCAATAGGTAGGGGACCTACATTTTCTTCCATACAACGCTTCATAAGGCGGCATGCCAATACTCGCGTGATAACTGTTGTTGTAGGAAAACTCAATCAATGGCAAATGATCGTCCCAATTTCCTTTGAAATCTATTGCACAGCTTCATAACATATCTTCAATTGTCTGAATTGTCCTTTCACTTTGTCCATCTGTCTGCGGATGATATGCTGTACTCATTTTCAGCTTAGTTTCCAAATGATCATGGAATCGTCTCCAAAATCTCGAGTTGAACCTTGGATCTCTATCAGATACGATAGATACCGGAACTCCGTGATGCATCACAATCTCATCCAAATATAATTTGACCAACTTTTCCAGCGAAAACCTTTCATTTATTGGCAAGAAATGTGCTAACTTTGTCAACCGATCGATTACCACCCAAATCGCATCATGATTTGACTTGGTTTTAGGTAATCCTACCACGAAATCCATCGCTATATGTTCCCATTTCCATTCGGGTATATCCGGTGGCTGAAGCAATCCGCTCGGCCTTTGATGTTCCGCTTTGACTCTTTGGTACGTATAACATTTACTTATCCATTCTGCAATTTCCTTCTTCATGTTTGGCCACCAATAACTTTCTTTTAAATCCTGGAAATCCTGGTACATTTTCGTACTTCCAAGGTGAATTGAAAATCTCGAGTTATGCGCTTCTTGCAAAATCTCGTGCTTTAGTTCCACGACATTAGGTATCCAAATACGTGAGTTAACACGGTATATTCCTTTTCCATCCTTTTGAGCTTTAATTTCTTCGCCCGTCAATTTATCCTTTTCACGATTCATCACTTGCTCTTGACAGCATCGAATATTTTCCAAAATTTCGGGTTGAAATGACATCGCATATATAGCTTCACCTCCAAATTCGGGAGTTTGCACCTCTATTTCCATCTTTTCAAAATCATTGATCAATTCTTCCGATGACGTTAGCATATTCAACCTTTCCTTGCGACTTAGAGCGTTTGCTACCACATTTGCCTTTCCAGGATGATAGTTTATCGCACAGTCATAATCTTTGATCAATTCCAACCACCTTCTTTGTCTCATATTCAATTCCTTTTGAGTAAAAATGTACTTTAAACTCTTATGATCCGTATAAATCTCGTACTTTTCCCCGTACAAATAATGCCTCCAAATTTTAAGGGTAAACACAATTGTTGCCAATTCCAAATCATGCGTTGGATACTTTTGCTCGTGCGGCTTGAGTTGCCTTGACGCATACGTTATTACCTTCCCGTGTTGCATTAACACACATCCAAGTCCTTTATATGAAGCATCACTGAATATCACAAATTCCCCTTTTTCATCTGGTAATACCAATACTGGGGCGGTTACCGACCTTTTCTTTAACTCTTGAAAACTTTCTTCGCACTTTTCCGTCCATACAAACTTCTCGTTCTTTCTTTTCAACTTCATTAACGGGATGACAATCTTAGAGAAATCTTGCACAAACCTCCTGTAATATCCGGCTAATCCCAGAAAACTTCTGACTTCCGTAGGAGTCTTGGGTCTTTCCCAATTTATTACAGCTTCTATCTTGGCTGGGTCCACTTTGATTCCTTCTTTATTAACTACATGACCAAGAAATTGCACTTCCTTTAGCCAAAATTCACACTTTGAAAACTTAGCGTACAGCTTCTCTTTTCTCAGAATTTCCAAGGAAATCCTCAAATGCTCCTTATGATCTTCTTCCGTCTTGGAGTAAATCAGTATATCATCAATAAACACAATAACGAACTATCCAAATATTGCTTGAACACTCTGTTCATAAGATCCATAAATGCGGCTGGCACATTTGTCAAACCAAACGCCATTACCAAAAACTCAAAGTGCCCATATCTCGTTCGAAATGTTGTCTTGGGTATATCTTCTACTTTAATCTTTAATTGATGATACCCAGATCTTAAATCAATCTTGGAGAAACACGAAGCTCCTTTTAACTGGTCAAATAAGTCATCGATCCGCGGTAGAGGGTACTTATTCTTAATCGTCAATTTATTCAATTCGCGATAATCAATGCACAACCTCATACTTCCATCCTTTTTCTTTACAAACAACACCGATGCGCCCCACGGGGATACACTCGGTCGGATTACTCCTTTATTCAACAATTCTTGCAACTGAGCGGCCAATTCCTTCATCTTGAATGGTGCCATACGGTATGGAGTTTTCGATACTTGTTCCGTTCCAGGAGCCAAATCAATCATAAACTCGATCTCTCTGTATGGAGGTAGTCCAGGCAATTCATCAGGAAACACATCCAGAAAATCTCTTACTACTGGAATATCCTCAATCCTTATGGATTCTTTCTCCACATCCATGACATGAGCCAAATAAACTTCGCATCCTTGACGTATTAACCTCCTCGTCTCAATAGCCGTCAAGAATTTCTTCTCTTGCTTCTTTCCTTTGAATACCACTTCTTCACCATCCTTGGTCCTTAACTTCACCTTCTTACTTTTACATTCTATTTGCACTTCATGGTTTGACAACCAATCCATTCCTAGTATAACCTCAAATTCTCCTAACTTAAAGGAAATTAAGTCAACAGAAAAGTGCCGACCTTCTATAGCCACATCACAATAGGGATAAATTTTATTAACAATAACTTTCTCTTGATTTGCTACCTCTATGATCAAATTAGGTTTCAGAGGGTACGCAACACAATTTAACTTATCAAGAATACTTTCAGAAATAAAAGATCTAGTTGCTCCAGAATCCATCAATATTTTTACTTCTACTGAGTTTATAACAAGCATACTTGCTACCACGTCCACCTTTTGCACCGCATCTTTCATTGTCATGTTAAAAGTTCTAGCTCTGGGTTAAGCTGATGGTGCTGGGAGAGATGGCGGTCCAGCAATCCTGAGAACATTAGCCTTCTGAACAGGCTCTTTACAATTCCTGGCCATATGGCCCACTTTACCACACTTGAAACAAGCCAAATCAGGCTTCCTCGCTCCACTTGGGCATTCTGAAGAGTAATGCCCCTTCTGGTTGCACTTAAAACATGTCACATCCAACTTATTACACCTTCCCGGGTGTCTCTTTCCACAATTCTTGTATTCCTGAATCTGAGGTCTGTTATCCTTCCCTGGTTGTCCAGTTTTCTGGAAACGATTCTTCTAAGCTCCATTACCGGGTTTAAACTTTTGAAAATTTTGGTTCTGACCTCCACCATTCTTTCCAAATTTTCCTCAAAACTTTGAACTCCCTTGCTCTTGTTCTGAGCTTTCAAATTTCCTTTTTCTTCCTTCATTTTCTCTCCTCGCAGCTTCACGCTCACCTTCCACTATCATTGCCTTTTGAACTAAGGCAGCATAATTCTTGATCTCCAACAATGCTACCTGACTCCAAATCCACGGCTTAAGTCCCTGTTGGAACCTCTTAGCCTTCCTTGCCTCCGTATTCACATATTCAGGTACGAATCTAGACAATTTCGAGAACTTCACTTCATACTCCGCTATTGACATATCCTCTTGTCTAAGGTCCAGAAATTTCATTTCCAATTGATCTTGTATATAGCTCGGCAAATACTTCTCCAGAAACATCTCAGTAAACTTCTCCCATGTTAAGTCCTTACCTTCCAACAACGCCTTCGAAGACTCCCACCAGAAACTTGCTTCGTCTTTAAGGTAATAACTCGCATACTGAGCTTTCTTATCGTCCTTAACTTCTGCTAACTCAAAAGCTTTTTCCGTTTCTCTCAACCACGAATGTGCTTTAATCGGGTCTGGCAAACCTAAGAACTCTGGGGGATGAACAGATTGAAAGTGTTGTTTGAAATTTCCAACTTTAGGGGCCACAGGTTGTTGCAAGAGCTGAGCAAGTCTGCTCATCATGGTGTTTTCTGGGTTTATTTCTGGGTCTTGGGTTGGAATTCCTTCTTCTTGGTGATCTGGTGAGTTGGCCATTTCTTACAGACCTGATTGAGCAATTATTTAGCAATATGATAGCATGGCATATATAACAACATTTTCTATAAAATCTCTTTTGCGGGTTTTAAGCTTTACCCAATTTTGCACATGCGATCCTATTACTACATAATTCTCATATCAGTGTTGTTTTATCATGGCACAGAATAGGGTTTTACGATCTTTAAACATGGTTATACGAAACATGGTTGTATAGAAACATGATACGTAGAATAGTTTATGAGATATTTAGGGTGCATAATGGAAGCAAGACAATGGATTTATTTAAACAAAGAGTACATAAAGAAAACTCTGGATATCACAAGTTTTGAAATAAGGTACAATAATATAGCAGGGTTAAACAGAGGAAAAACTGGAAAATATCCCCCTATTTACCCTTAACTTCTAACAACTACTACTACAGCACAGTTCTGAAATACAATAAGATAAATGAAAAAGGGATCCCGGCATCTGACCAAGTATCTCAAAGCCTACCGGCACTGAAAAACAACAATCTACGGGCTCAACCAACAGTCCCGTTTAATCATCTAGAATCTCTCTCAACACAACCAACATACAGCGAATGATCTTATGCAGCCTCCGGGCCTCAGCATCAGCATCACTAGTGGATGGTCCCTCATCCAATCTCCTCCTGGCAACCTGCTCCATCAACTGAATCCTAGCTCTCCACTCCTCCATCACTACTAAGTCCTCTGCCTAGAGTCTCGGATCAGCCTATCCACCAAAGCTCCCAACTCAGGAATGCGGGAGTAAACAATGTCTCGGTCCTGGGCTAACTTGCCACCAACACTGACAGGTACGGTCTTAGGCATCTCAGACTCTGGCTCAGGGGCAGGGGTACTCTGAATCTGGCCTCAAGGGTGAAATCAGTATAGGGATCTCACTACTCTCAGAAGGGTTCTCCTCTGGGTCTGAACTAACATACACAGGCTCCTCTAGAGAGGGTGGAATGGGGTCCACCGGGGTACCAGTCAAACTAATCTCTGAGTCTGAGTCACTACCACTACTAGGATCCTGAGAGAAAACACAAAACAACAACCAAGAATAAAGCTTCCAGCTAACTCACACCCTAACTCTAGTTTCCACCCTAACTGACACACACTTTCATTAGACTATACCTAATATTCTAACTCAACTCTATATGAGTCGAACTCTCTCGTGATATAGATATATACCCAAAATACCCCTTTTTTATTCCTAACTTGTCTCAGGGACTAGATCCTGTAGCTCTGATACCAACTTGTGACGCCCTCAATCTCGGGGTTAGGAAATGAGGACCCACACACCTTTAATCTAATAATTAAATAAGCATAAACCCCGATTAACTACTAACAGGATCAAACAGGATAGATTATGAGAGAAGATTACAACTACCAATCAAACAATATAACTTACAACCCCAAAATATTAAATAAACATAATCAATTCCGACTGGGAAATGACATATAACCCATTGTATCTTTACAACTTTCCTTCTAAGCGCTTGCTCACTCAGAAATACCACTACCTGCTCTGGCAACCGGAAGCCCTCGACACGATAGGGACCACCAAGTACGCTCTTACGAGCAGTGCGCCTAAGCCTGGCCATCTTCTTGCTTAACTGTCATGGTTAGATTAAAACAAAACATATGAGTATAAAACTCAGCAAGTAACTATAAAGCAGGTCTATGATATCAAGTCCATAATATACTTTACCAAATTCAGGGCATTCTACTTTTTTTTATCTAGGTGGCAGATTTCCAGCTTTTGGGCTAAGGAAAGTTATGAAGGAAAATGTGGGGCTTTCAAGAAACAAGGCTCAACGCAGGATGAAAGCCGACATTTATCACAAATCATTAAAGGATCAGAATAGATCTTTCATAAAGAGGAAAGCAACAGTATTTCATTATATGAGATCAAATTTATGATCAACTGATTAAAATCGGGGTTCTCGAGCTTTAAGCTCCACATTAATACAATCAACTCTTTTCAAAACAATATAAACCATTTTCATTTTCAAGAATCAATTTACTGAACAGAAAGTTTCAGTTCCCTTTTAAATAACCAATTAGAACCCCTGATTGGATCACTTTATCTTTCTATTTCATTATAATACGGGTGATCAGCCCGTACCGACCTCCATCCGGTCTTTAAGGTACCAATCGGCATAATTTCAGCCTTAAGTTGGACTAGCCCCGCTAGCCTCTTACCATGACTGGACTAGCCCACTAGCCTCTTACGTCCCAATCCAATCCATCAGGAATTCGTTTGGAAAACCTTGAGTTTGGAAACAAAAAAAGATAGGTTTTCTAAATTCATTTTATCATTACCAAGAATATGAAATCATTCGGTCTCTATCAAGTCAAAACTCATTCTTAGATTCAATTTCAAGAATTCAAAGTTAAGGAAATGAATCAAGGATAAACAAGATGAAATTTTAGGGGTTTTGATTCAATGATAACAAGGTACTTAAGTTAAAAGAATCAGACTGTTCCAAGGATCAATAGGGGAGATGGTAATCAAGGAATATGGAATCATTACAAGGGGTTCGTAAAGGTAATTATAGGATTTACAATAGTTCAAGGTATAACAAATAAGTTGAACAGAAATGATAGGTTACCAAAGGTTTAAATCAGTAAGCTTATAAATAACAGTTTATCAAGATCAAAACGGGATATCTCAAAGCATTAAAAGTTCCATACTCTATATGGTATGAACAATAACCTCTCTATAACTTATTTTCACAAGTAATGGGAGTTACTTGCCTGAATTTGCTTTCCTGAAGGTTGAACTACTGCCACCTAGTATACCCTTTCCTTTCCTAGCCTGAATGCCCTCACGCTCCGAATCTACAATAAAACCAAAACCTTAATCAGTTTCTCAACTCTCATTCCCGGAACGATCACTCAATACGATAGCTCGATTATACTCTTGACTCAAATATACGAGTATAGCTTATACACATAAGCACATAGCACATAACACATTCCTTTCTTGTAACCTTTATATCTTTATATACTTATCGATCGACGCGTACTTGCTTAACCTTAACTATTTCTCAAATCACACCGATATAACTCTTACGAGTACATGATTTATTCACAACTAAACCTTTTTGCGACCATAACTGTCATTTATAGTTCTTTAATAACAAACCATTTAATTCCCTTTTTCTTGTATTCCTTAATTCGAACCATAACAACAATCAATTACACAAATGAATCACATATCTCCTAGGATTTTACATGCAATCACTTAGCAAGGTATTGGATCCAAATCAGTCGCTTTTCCACTTATATACCATTCGGCCATACACATAAAACACAACCACGTATACTCAATTTCAATCTCATATAATCAAACACAAATAATGCAAATCACAAGAGTCATTTACGCAATTGAACTTCATCCTTTTTAATCAAAAATCCGAATCATAATCACATTAGAATCGAAAATCAATACCTTCTTTTAAATATCAAAATTCGAACACAACACCATCCAATCATTGTCATGCAATCATTTCTCACTAGCCACTAAGATATTTAGCAAAAATCAACTTAGTTCTCTTTTTAAGCATAAGACCCATTCGGGTTTTTTCAATAATCATACATGCAAAGATCAATTTTTTATCATGCAAAGTCTTATATCACATTTCCAACTTGTTTTAAATTTTAACTTAGTTTTTTGACTTATTTTCATCAAAATTTTTGAATCACAAAACAAAATATCAATATTGACTTAGGCTTTAATCAAATTATTCAATCGACAAGCATGCATTCACTTAATCATCAAGTAAATCTCTTCTAGACCCATGTTAGATATATTTGATAATGTCATGGCTAATATGTTTTATGTTTAGCTTTCAGATCTTACTTGAACAGGATAAATCAGTACTTAACTGTTGATCAGTACTTATACTGGAAGTCAGGACTTAAGGATATCAGTACGTATGTTATCAGGAGATAATCATCAGAAGATAGATATCAGAACTTAAGTGCTAAAGGACAATCAGATAAGGACAGTAGCTGATTAAAGGAAAGAAGATCAAGATAAACATAAGAAGAGATATGCATGAAGAAGGAATTCCGTAAAGAATGGAATACTTGGAAGAAAAGATATCTTATTGATATATTTTAGGAAGCAGAATTATATTCCATATCAATTAGCGATTATCTTATAACTGTGTAGTATATAAACACAGATATAGGGTTTACACTATAAGTGTTATCATTATTAGAAAAGATTATTCATTGTAACCCTAGCAGCTCTCGTGATATTTGTTCATCACTGAGAGGTAACAGTTCCATACTGTAACAGAGTTTATTGTTTCAATAAAGTTTGTTTTCTGTTACTTAAGTTCTTAAAGTTCGATTTGAGTGTACTATACACTGTATTCACCCCCTTTACAGTGTGTGTGTGACCTAACAATTGGTATCAGAGCCTATCTATTAACATACATACAGTTAAAGATCCAAACACAATCATGTCGGACACAGAAACTCCAACTAAGCCTACCAAAACTGAGGAATCACCGAAGACACAAATTCAGAGTCGGTATGAGACCATCAGAGTTCCCATACTGAGACCATCTGAATATCCCATATGGAAGGTAAGGATGACCATGTTCCTGGAAGCAACAGATCCAGAATACCTTGATAGAATCAAGGAAGGCCCTCACAAACCAACCAAGCTCGCTGTTGCAGTTGCAGGTGAAGCAGCAAAGACCGTACCAAAAGAGAAGAGTGATTATACTGCTGAAGACATAGCATCAATTGCTAAGAATGCTAAGGTACGACACTTACTGCATAATGCCATTGATAATGTAATGTCAAACAGGGTAATCAACTGCAAGACTGCTAAGGAGATATGGGATGCTCTGGAAACAAGGTGTCAGGGAACTGACACAATTAAGAAGAACAGGAAGACAATACTCACTCAAGAGTATGAACACTTTGACTCAAAGACTAATGAGTCATTGAATGATTTATATGATAGATTTGTCAAACTTTAGAATGATTTATCATTGGTTGATAAAGAGTATTATCTTGAAGATTCAAACCTTAAGTTCCTGTTAGCTCTTCCTGAATGCTGGGATTTGAAGGCAACGATAATAAGAGACAACTACAATCTTGATGAAACAACTCTTGATGAAATCTATGGAATGCTCAAGACTCATGAGCTGGAGATGGAACAAAGAAGCAAGAGGAAAGGAGGAAAGTCAAGGACAGTTGCTCTTAAGGCTGAAGAAGAATTCCCCAAAATAGCTTCCTCAAAGAAAGACAAGGGTAAAGCTCTTTTCATAAAGTCTGATACTGAGTCATCAAGTTCTGAGAGTGATGATGACTCAGATTCTGAAAGCTTGCCTGAGACTGATGCTGATGAGGAGATGATGAAGTTGTGTGCTCTTATGGTGAAAGGAATCATAAAGATTGCATACAGGAAGTTCAGGAAGGGAAAGAAGTTTTCCAGGAAAGGCATAAGTTCTGATAAAAAGAATTTCAGAAGATCTGAAGGCAGAGGAGGAAATTCTGACAGAGGAGATTACACCAATGTTAAATGCTATAACTGTGGTGAGAAAGGCCACATATCTCCTGACTGCAAGAAGGTAAAGGGTGATAAAGGCAAGGCTCTTGTCACAAAGCAGAAAAGCTGGACAGACACCTCAGACTCTGAAAGTGAGGAAAACTATGCATTGATGGCAAATGCTGATAAAGAAAGTGCTGAGAGCAGTTCTGAAGCTGCTGAAACAAAGGTACCTCAGACTACTTATGCGTTTCATACTGATGATATTAATGAGTTGAGAAGATATCTTAAAACCATGTTTGTTAGTTATAGAGATCAAACTTTAACATGTGAAAGATTAACTTCTGAAAATCTTGCATTTAACAAAAGAAATGATTTCTTAGAAAAAGAGTTAGTCATGTTCCATTAAACTCAGAAGGATAGAGATGATGCTTTTTATGTTAGGAATGAAGTGCTAAAATTAAATGAATCTCTAAAAACTGAGTTAGAAAAGGAAAGAGAGATTATCAGGACTTGGACTAACTCTGGCAAAACAACTCAAAATTTGCTAAGTAGTGGAAACTGGAAAGAGGGCTTAGGTTATGGAGAAGATAAGAAAGATAAAGGAACTGAAGAAATTAAGTCTGTTGATAAGCAAAAGCCAAAGTTAAAACCTGTAAAGTTTGTAACTGTAAAGTCTGAAAATGAAAAATCAGAAGTTACAAAGGAATCAACTTCTGACAAACTAAAACAGGAAAAGACAGCTGAAGTGAACATAGGCTTAATGACGAAGAAGCAGCTTAAGCATAAGCTGAAAGATGTCAAGAATGCAAACAAAGTAAAATCACCTAGGAAAGATAGGAATGGAAAGGAAGGTGTGAATAAAAGCAATGATTATAAACCTATTCCTAATGCTCCTAGGAAAACATGTCATAACTGTGGAAGTTCTAACCATCTGGCTTCTTTTTGCAGGAAGAATAAGAATATTAACTCCTTACCTTCAAAGTCAGGAGTTAAGAGTCAGTCTGTTAGATACAAACCACAAAATCCTTGTTTTCATTGTGGTAGTTTATGGCATTCCATTTATACTTGTAAGGAATATCATAGTCTGTACTATGATTATTATCAAATAAAACCTTCTTTGAAGAAAGTTTCCATTGTTCCTTCTAGTGTAAATTCTGATTCAAAGTCTGATAGTGTAAATTCTGATAAGAAAATTGTTAACATAAACTCTGATGCTAAATCCGCTGCAAATGTTAATAAACTTAATAAGGCCAAAGGATCCAAGCAAGTCTGGGTCCTTAAAATTAATAATTAGTGGTCTTTGTGATTGCAGGGCAACAGGAAAAATATTCTAGTTCTGGACAGTGGATGTTCAGGACATATGACTGGAAATAAAGCCCTGCTATCAGACTTTGTGGAGAAAGCTGGCCAAGTGTTTCTTATGGAGATGGCAACATTGGAAAAACATTGGGATATGGCAATATCAATCTTGGAAATGTCATAATTAAACAAGTAGCTCTAGTCTCAGGACTTAAACACAACCTACTGAGTATAAGTCAAATCTGTGATAGAGGTTATCATGTTGATTTCTTTGAAGAACACTGTGAAATTGTGAGTAAATCTAAAGGCAAAGTTGTTCTGAAAGGATACAAGCGTGGTAACATTTATGAAGCTAAGCTTTCAACAAGTACTGATGGTTCTGCAATCTGTCTGATGAGTAGAGCATCAATTGAAGAAAGCTGGAATTGGCATAAGAAACTCTCTCATTTAAATTTTAACAATATAAATGAACTGGTCAAGAAAGATCTTGTGAGAGGATTGCAAAACACAGTATTTGCTCCTGATGGTCTTTGTGATTCATGTCAGAAAGCCAAACAAAGAAAATCTTCATTCAAGAGCAAGACTGAATCATCAATTCTTGAGCCTTATCATCTACTACATGTTGATCTATTTGGTCTAGTAAATGTCATGTCTATTGCAAAGAAGAAGTATGCATTGGTCATAGTGGATGAGTTCACCAGATACACATGGGTGTATTACTTGCATACAAAAAGTGAAACTGCATCAACCTTGATTAATCATATCAAACATCTGGATAAAATGGTCAAAGACTCTGTGAAAGTTTTAAGGAGTGATAATGGCACTGAGTTCAAGAATTTGATAATGGAAGAGTTCTGCAAAAGCCATGGAATAAAGCAGGAATTTTCTGCTCCTGGAACTCCACAGCAAAATGGAGTTGTTGAAAGGAAGAATAGAACTCTCATTGAAGCTGCACGTACGATGCTTGAAGAAGCAAAGCTTCCAACCTATTTCCGGGCTGAAGCTGTGCAGGCTGCTTGTTTTACTCAAAATGCAACACTCATTAACAAGCATGGAAAAACACCATATGAGATGGTGAAGAAAAAGAAGCCAAATCTGAAATATTTTCATGTATTTGGATGCAAGTGTTTTGTTCTCAAGACTCATCCTGAACAGCTATCAAAGTTTGATCTAAAAGATGATGAAGGAATCTTTGTTGGATATCCACTTTCCACAAAAGCCTTCAGAGTCTATAATTTGAGAACAAAAGTGGTCATGGAATCTATCAATGTCTCTTTTGATGATAAAAAGATTACTGGTCTTAAAGATTTCATTGACCATGATCAGCTGAGATTTGAAAATAAAGACTCAAATTCTGATACAGAAAATCCTGACAGTCTAAGTCCTAATACTGTAAACTCTGATGGAGTAAACTCTGATGTTATTGAAACTGTGGAGACTACGTCAAAGGAAGATGCACCTATGCAGGGGGAGCATACTCAAGATCCTACCACATCTCAAGAAACATCAGAACATGCATCTGGCTCTTCAAGTTCTGATTCGTCAAGTTCTGATAAGCCAAGTTCTGATACTGCTGAAAATCTAAATACTGAAGAATCCAACTCAGAGAGCATAGTTTCAGGGGGAGCATCAGAAAATGAAAATGAAAATAGCATGGATCATGGGGGAGCACCCAGTTCTAGAGAAAACCTTCCATCTGCAAGGAAGTGGACAAAATCACATACACCTGATTTGATAATTGGAAATCCTGATGCAGGTGTCAGAACTAGAACAGGTACTTCAAATGAATGTCTTTACAATTCTTTTCTCTCTCAGACTGAGCCAAAGAAAGTGGAAGAAGCTCTTCAAGATGCTGATTGGGTGCAAGCAATGCAGGAAGAGTTAAATGAATTTGAAAGAAACAAAGTCTGGACCCTAGTGCCAAGACCAAAGAATAGATTTGTTGTTGGTACAAAGTGGGTATTCAGAAACAAAACTGACAGTGATGGCATAATTACAAGGAATAAGGCAAGGCTGGTTGCAAAAGGATATTCTCAATAGGAGGGAATTGATTATGATGAAACATTTGCACCAGTTGCTAGGTTAGAAGCCATAAGGATATTCTTGGCTTATGCTGTTCACAAAAAGTTTACTATCTTTCAAATGGATGTGAAAAGTGCTTTTCTCAATGGAGAATTGGAGGAGGAGGTATATGTTGAACAACCTCCAGGTTTTGTAGATACCAAACATCCAGATTATGTCTACAGGCTTGATAAAGCACTTTATGGACTTAAGCAAGCTCCTAGAGCATGGTATGAGACTTTAGCTCAGTTTCTTCTGGAAAGTGGATTCAACAGAGGGACAATAGACAAAACACTGTTCTACCTCAACCATGGAAAGGACTTACTTCTGGTCCAGATTTATGTTGATGATATCATTTTTGGATCTACAAATGATAAACTTTGCAAAAAGTTTGCCAAACTAATGCAGTCAAGATATCAGATGAGTATGATGGGGGAACTTAGCTATTTTCTGGGCCTTCAAGTCAAGCAGAATGAGGAAGGCACTTTTATTTGTCAAACCAAGTACACCAGAAACTTGCTGAAGAAATTTGGAATGCAAGATTGTTCAAGTGCATCCACTCCAATGGCCACTGTGACAAAACTGGATAAGGATACCGGTAAATCAGTAGATATTACTGACTACAGAGGTATGATTGGCTCTCTACTCTATCTAACTGCTAGTAGACCTGATATCATGTATGCTACCTGTCTTTGTGCAAGATTTCAAGCAGATCCAAGAGAACCTCACTTAACAGCTGTAAAAAGAATCTTTAAGTATCTTAAAGGAACAGCTGCTCTGGGATTATGGTATCCTAGAGAATCAAATTTTAAACTAATAGGTTACTCAGATGCTGATTTTGCAGGTTGCAAAATTGACAGGAAAAGCACAAGTGGAAGCTGCCAATTTCTTGGAGGCAGATTGGTTTCTTGGTACAGCAAGAAACAAAAGTCAATTTCCACATCAACTGCAGAAGCAGAGTATATTGTTGCAGGAAGCTGTTGTGCACAGATTCTTTGGATGAAGAATCAGTTACTGGATTATGGGTTAACATATTTCAAAATCCCTATTTACTGTGATAATCAAAGTGCTATTGCTATGACAGGTAATCCAGTTCAACACTCAATGACAAAGCACATCAGCATCAGGTACCACTTCATCAGGGAACATATGGATGAAGGTACAGTGGAATTGCATTTTGTTCCTACAGATCAACAACTAGCAGATATCTTCACAAAACCACTGTGTGAAGCTACTTTTACAAGATTGGTAAATGAACTTGGAATGGTTTCAGGTTCTTTCTCTAAATCTGCTTAGTCTTGTTCTGTGTTATCAGACTTTATGCTCAGTATTTACAGGATTAATCTCATTGTGTATTCTGTGCTTAATTGAGAAATGTCTTTAAGTACTGACTGTTGTCTGATATATGTTTCTAAACTCTGATAAGTGATATGTCTGTTCTAGTACCTATTCTATCCTATGAGGATAACTGTGCTAGATACTGACCTAGTAGTCTTCAATAAACAAATGATTCCATGTAAGAAGTAATTATTTCAGTGGAAACCCTATGACACTAGCAAATTCTGATAATTGAGCTTAGTTAAGTTTACTTTGTATATCTTATTACTAAGTCACAAATTAGAATAATGCTACTCATCTGTTAAGTTCTGATACTAGTAAAACTGCTGAATGTACTAAGTGCTGATAAACCTCACTTATCAAAAGAAAAAGCAAAAAGATCAAAGAATAAAATCAGGTACTCCTTTGAGATCTAGAGTAAAAATGTGGAAGGGACGACCCAAGTGCATTGCTG
Organism: Apium graveolens; assembly: GCF_009905375.1. Lineage (NCBI taxonomy): Eukaryota > Viridiplantae > Streptophyta > Magnoliopsida > Apiales > Apiaceae > Apium > Apium graveolens. Next base: position 147,091,661 of record NC_133653.1, read on the forward strand.
GTATTAAGTAAATATGCATTAGAAAAGCAAAATATTTTCTTGGTGACTTTTTACACTCTATGATTACTGGAGAAATACTCTGATAATAGCATAAATTCTGATAAACAGTCGTGACTCACTTACACTGAGAAGCCACTGTAAAATAGAATTTCAAAAGATGCATAAAATTAGCACAAAACAGTTGAGGTGGACTCAAGCATGAACTCATTCATCATTAGGTTTCAGGACAATGACAGCTCTTTAGCAAAATTTTAGTTATGCCTTATTTCTAAGATGTACTGAAGTGAATCAGAGTTTACTCTTTGTCTGTTATTTAGCTTAATGCACACACTAATCACTCCATCTGAATGATGAAAATTTCTGTGGTGGTCTATGTTATTTTAGATAAACAGTCATTGTGTCATTTTTGCCCAAATTCTGAGGACAAGTTCTAGTTACACGTTCTGATGATTAAGTTCTGAAGTCTATAACTCAGAACTTGTATGAGGATTTACTAAGATGGGCATTCCTTTTTTGAGTTAAGAAATTATGTTCTGATGACTGTTAAGTTCTGGTATAGGTCTAAGTTCTGATTTCTCAGTCTAATCCTTTACTTGGCTTATCTGTGAATAAAATTTGATAACAGTCTCAGTTCGAACTAGAATATGTTGAAGTGGAAGATTAATAGTCACTATGATTAGGATTAATGGTATTCGTACTTGAACAGTCCATTGGTTCTTGTTTCTTGTGCGTTTTAAACCATCATTCCTCTTTCCGATGAATGTTATTCTTTTTCAAAGTCTAGGGAGACGAGGTAGAATTAATTCTACCTGTCAGCATTCAATTTCTTTGCGTCTCCTGGCATTCTCTTGCCTATATAAGCAGCCACTTCACATCAGTCTTTCCATCAAATTCTTCTCACACACTTATCTTCATACTTCTTTTTTCAAAAACACAATGGTCCGATACAACATGTTTTTGAACTACCAAAACTTCAATATGGAGCTAAGCTGTGCCGACTGGCAGCAGGAATGGCATGTCACAGCCATTCCTGAGGAGATATGGGACTCTGTCCCACAGGAGGTACTGACACACCTTTTGTTCTTCTATATGGACTACCATCGCCATCTGGAGCGATTGAAGGAGGAAAGGCTGGAAGCTCTCCGCCAGCAAGAGCGAATCATCCGACTCGCCATTCTGTTTGTCGAGAGTAGGAAGAAGAAGATGACTTAATCTCGTCTTCTTCCTGTTTTTCTTCATCATCAGCTTTGTCAAGCTTCTTAGCTAGGACTAAGGCTGTTGATGTTAGGTTTAGAAGCTTAGGGAAAATCTTGTATAAGTATTGATGTAATTTCTATTTCATAAATGTATTGTCTTGATATATTAATGAAAGTTGTTTTCACTTCAAGATTTTGTCTCTGAGTTATTTTATCTTGTGTTGATAAATCCTGATTGATATTCTGTGACCATATAAATTTTGTTTTATATTAAGTTCTGATTCACTTTCAGCACTTATTTATCTAATTTATCTTGGTCATTTTCATGTGATGTATTTTCAGAATATCCATGATGCAGTGAAAAATAATTCAATCAGTGCTAACGGTTTAAATTTTAAATTAAAACTGTTTCTCTTGATAAATGGAACGGTTTTTCCTTGAAACTAGGCAACTGGGTAAGTAATGATTCCTGTTTTCTCGAGCCCAGTAACTGTCCGTTATTACTGCATGTCTGACAGGTGTCCAATGGTAACATTTTTGTTCAGAGTATAAGTACAACAGAGAGAAGATTTCTTTAATCTTTTATTTTCTTCATATTTTATCTCTCTCCTTACTTTTACTCTCTTTCTTTTTATTTCTCACGTTGGTTTTTCATACAGACATTATCTCAAACACCTAACAGGCATACTTGAATCTCATTTTTTTCACATGGCACCAAAGGATTTAATCATTGATGGAGCTAAGTTTGTCCCCAACAACTATGCTGCAGTTCTTGATCACACTGAAGCTCCATCTGAATTGCACTTTGTGCAAGATCTTCTTGCACATAGTGAGGTTGGGTATGCATTAACACAGTCTGAATTCTTTTCAAGCCAACAAGTTCTGAGGTTTTGGAGGACTGGACTTTTTGATGATGGTGGTCAACGTGGAACTCCCAGTATTATCTTCCAAGTGGGTGATTCATCCTTTGTAGTCACTCCTGGTACAGTACGCAGGGCTTTACATCTTCCAGAAGATTGTACTTTCTCAATTCCAGAGGACTCAGCCCTTCGGGAGTTAATGGCTGAATTGGGATATGAAAAGAGTCTGATGAAACTTGGACAGTTGAAACGGGCTAATATCAGAAGAGAATGGAGTTTCTTCTTTGATTGCATCACCAAAGCTTTTGGGAACAAATGTTCAAATTTTGATGCTATCCCAATTCTGAGTCAGCACATAAGGTATGCTATTATTCATCAAACTCATTTTGATTTTGCAACTGGAATAATTGGTTTTATTGGGGATAGGATGACAGATGATCGCGATGTTGTTTATTTTGCTAGATTCTGTCAACTTATTTACACTTACTGTACTGATGAACCTCATTTAGTCAGCACTCAAACCCTACCTTTTAAGGTTGCAAAATGATACTTTAATGACCTGGTAAATGCTGATACTAAGAAAAAAATGGTTAGACCATTACAGATTCCTAAGTCTGTAAAACAGATCCTGGTAAATGCTGATCCTAATACTTATAGATCTGTTTACTCTGATGTCCAACCAACTCCAAACACCCAAAATCCATCAACCTCAGTACCTACCTCTCATTCTACTCAACCTACCCTCAGAACATATCTCAAATCCTATCTCTCAACTTCACAGACTGCTCGACCTTCATCTTCAGCACCTACTGTGAAACCTTCATCGTCCAAGCCAAATAGGACAAAGAATGTTCCTCAAACATCTCAAAAGAGAAGGAGGATTGTATTGAGAGATGAATCTGATTCTGAGGAACAGGTTTCTTCTAGAGAACCTGTTGTATCTGAAGCTGAGAAAGAGATTTCTCAGAAGGATTCTAAAATTGGGGGTTCTAGGCTTCTCAACAGGCTTAGACGAATGACAGTTCCTGAAACTCCCAAGGAATCCAAATCAACAAGGAAGTACAAGAAATAGAGGGCACAAAGGCCAGTTTCAGATGATGAAGAGGAAGCAGCTAAGGAAGGGGATCAGGAATCTCTGATCTCACAAGACAAGGAATTTGCTCCAGTCACTTCTTCTCCATTAACTCCATCTCAGGAAGCTGTATCTGACAAGGCTAACTCACCATCTGTGTCTCTTGTTGATCCAGGCACAAGTGCTGATATTGATGTTCAACACTTGGTTGTGTCTGAAGTATTTCTCTTAGAAGCTCCAACAGCAAATAATCCTTCCCCAACACCTGTTACTGATGCTGTTCAAACTTCAGAGTTATCAATAACACCTTCTCTGCATCAAGATGCTGATGATCGGACTTTAGGTGAGCATCAGGATATGGCTGTTGATCAGAACTTAGTATCAGATCAGCAATTAGAGGATGCTGAAGCCTCCATTGCTACTCACACTGTTGTCTTATCAGAAGATACTGATTCTTTAAGTTCTGATGCTGCAAATGCTGGAGATACTGGTGAAGCTGCTCCAACTGTAGATGCTGATGAAGCAGGTCCTTCAGGACATACTCCTCAACAGATTCTTCCTAAGTCTGAACTGGTAAAGGAGTTTGTTCTCGGGGATGCACCAGTACCTTGGAGTGAAACTCCTGCAGGTCAGGAGTGGATTAAGGAATGGAACTCAGTTTCATGTGTTCCAACTGCAATACATCTTGCTGAGCACTTGACTAAAGCTGATGAAATGTTAAATTCTGATGATTTAAAAACCCAGCTTAAAGTCACTGCATTAAGGACTAAACATCTACAAGGTCTTCATTCAACTACTCATGCAGAGCTACACAAGATTCAGGAGAACTTTATCAAACAAGAACAAGTTTGGAAAATTGATAAGAAAAAGTTCTTTCAACCTACCATTGACAGGATTGCTTATATTGAGAAAACTCAAGAGAAACAACAAGCTCAGATTGATGACATTCTGACAAATCAAGCTTCTCAGCAATCGCAACTTACTGAAATCCAATCCTCAGTGGAATTACTTATCTCTCTTTTACTACCTGCTGATGCCAAAAAGGGGGAGAAGGTAATTAAGTCCAAATGCAACACTAACAAGACACTGCAAGGAAAGGATGATGGAAATGATGATCAAGGATACTCTGGAATGGGTAGCGGTCATAGTCAAGGTAGAAGGTTTACATCAAGACAAGCTAGTCACAGGACAAGTTCTGATACTGGGAAAAGAATAAGTTCTGCTGCTGGTAAAAGGATAAGTTCTGATGAACTTCTAGATCTTGATGAGGAAATGTCAAGACAGTTATTTCTTCAAGAAAATCCAGGAATGGACTTGGAAAGTTTAAAGGAAGAAGAAGCTAGACTTAAATCAGAGAAAGTCACATCTAAATCTAAAGCTTCTGGTAAAAATTCACTTCCAAAACTTAAAGGCATTGTGATCAAAGAAAGGGCACATACTGAAGCAACGTTGGCTAGATCACAACCACAGATAGATCCAAGATCCAAGGGTAAAGAAAAGGTTGGTGAACCTATCAAGGTTTATGTACCTCCTGAGGAAGAAGAAATTACTGATGAAAAGGATGATCTTGCTCTGACTTCAAGAAAAGTTCTTAAAACAACCTCTGACATGGCTCAAGTTGTTCAGAGTCAAGAAATTGTAAGTTCTGATATTCAGAAGAAGCAAGTAACCTCTGACAGAGCTCAAGTTAACTTGATATCAGAAAATAGATCAAAGACACTCCTACCAGGATTCACTAAAGCAAAAAAGACTCAATCTTTAAAGACTATTGCAAGTGGTTTTGAAGCAAGAGTAGTTACTGGAAAGGAAGCTAGAGATAAAACTGGATTGGCAAGTGCTGATGAAAGAAGAGTACACAACACTACCAATGATCCAACTTCCTTAAGTGAACCAGGTATTGGAGCAACTCCTGAGAGATTGAATCAACTGGAATCTGTACAGATGGTTTACCATACCTACTTGAAAGAATATATCATGTTGTATTTCATGACAGATGGTAGGGTTTATCATATAAGATAAAATGTCATTCCATTGAAGTGTTTTGAAGAATTGGAGCATGTACTTTTCTTACTTCAAGTGGATGACAGAATAACAGAGACTCCTGCAAACTACTTAAAAGAACAGATTCAGAGACAGAAAAGGCTTTATTCTGTTAAGTCTGACAGTATGTTCCAAAGTACAGAGATCACATGATATTGTTGATATGAAGCCTAATACTGCATAGATCAGAACATATCTTGGTATTAAGGGACTTGAATTCAATCTGGAGTCTGACAAAGCTTATGTCATAAGACTAGATCAGGAGTTGAGAAAAGCAAAGATCAATGATCTCAGAGCTGCAATCTTTCAAACTGGTGAAGATACTGCAGAGCTTAAAGATGTTAAAAGGAGAATGATTGATGAACTAAGATATGCTGAGAAATGTTTGTTGAAGAACTATCTCAGAACAACTCCTGACATCAGAGAGATCAGAAAATGATGAAACCAAGTCGAAGATCTACAACTGCTTAAATACTGATATTTATACAAACTGAAGTTGTTATCAGAAGTTGAAATTGGTAAAAGCTTTAAGGACTGTAAGTTGTAGTTATCTAGTCTAATTCTCATGCATTTGTACTTAATGTTTTTGACATCATCAAATATTTGTTAAACTTGTATATTATGTTAATTTACAAGTTGGGGGAGATTGTTAGATATATTTGATAATGTCATGGCTAATATGTTTTATGTTTAGCTTTCAGATCTTACTTGAACAGGATAAATCAGTACTTAACTTTTGATCAGTACTTATACTGGAAGTCAGGACTTAAGGATATCAGTACGTATGTTATCAGGAGATAATCATCAGAAGATAGATATCAGAACTTAAGTGCTGAAGGACAATCAGATAAGGACAGTAGCTGATTAAAGGAAAGAAGATCAAGATAAACATAAGAAGAGATATGCATGAAGAAGGAATTCCATAAAGAATGGAATACTTGGAAGAAAAGATATCTGATTGATATATTTTAGGAAGCAGAATTATATTCCATATCAATTAGCGATTATCTTGTAACTGTGTAGTATATAAACACATATATTGGGTTTACACTATTAGTGTTATCATTATTAGAAAAGATTATTCATTGTAACCCTAGCAGCTCTCGTGATATTTGTTCATCACTGAGAGGTAACAGTTCCATACTGTAACAGAGTTTATTGTTTCAATAAAGTTTGTTTTCTGTTACTTAAGTTCTTAAAGTTCGATTTGAGTGTACTATACACTGTATTCACCCCCTCTACAGTGTGTGTGTGACCTAACAACCCATTTTCTATTCGGCTAAAATCAAGATTCACAACTCAAGGACTAAACATTGACATGCATTACTTGTTCTTCTTTAAAACTAACATGCAATCAAATATTTCACTAATTAGGCTTAGCTTTTACTAAGATCAAGTCATCAAATCCAATTCTCCCTTTTTATTAGTACAAAGCCGAACCAAAATCCTCAACATGCAACCCTCAAATTTAATTTTCTAAGCATCAAATCATTTACACACATCCAAATTCTTTTTAAAACAATCAATGCAATCCATTTATCAATCACGTACTTGAGTTTCTAAAAATACAAAACCCTTTTTCAAACCTTCAAGAAACCAAACATGCAAGGCTTAAAAATCAAATTAACAAATCATTAAAACTCCACCAGCTCTCATTGGATCATAGCCGGTGGTGGTCGAGTTTAAAAGAGCCCACAACGGGTCTCCTCTTGAGTTTTAAACCACAAAATCTCCTTGAATTCACTCTTATGATCTTGTATCAAGAAATCAATTTCCTTGAACACTATCATAGAAATGATCACCAAAACACTTACATAAATACTCACATGCAAATGGAATTTGAGAAGTATACCGAAAATAGAAACTTTAGAGAGCAATATCTTTGAGTTTGATTGAAGATTGAGTGTTGCATGCAAGAGAGAGAGAAGAGAGATGGAGGGAGCCGAGAGAGAGAGTGTGTAGCTGAGAGAGAGTGAAGAAAAGAAAGAAAAAGAAAGAGAGAAGGGGAAATGGGGTGCACGGGAAAAGAAAAGAAAAAGGGGGGAAAGAATGAATTTATACACCATCAAAGACAAGGGCAAATTAGTACATTACTAATTCCTTTTTATGCTTATTTGATCCTTTCTTTTTACTCAAATACAATACAAATCAAACATAAAATATATCTCTCTCGGAAAGTCAAAAATTATTGCAAATGACAATTTTAATACGTAGATCTTGAAATTAGCTTTCCAACCATTACTCATAATAAACTTTTGAGCAAACGGTTGATTTGATATGAATTTCGCAAGCTCGCCTTAATAAAAAAAAATTCCACATAAAAATCAATTTAAAATGCAATGACCACCAAATAAATCTATTCATTATTTTTAAAAAGTCTCTAGGACTATTATGAAGATAACACAACAAATCCCATGTTTTTATCTTACTCTGATAATTTTATAAAAATGCGACAAGGTTAAATAAACCTTAATTTAAAATAAATAATTCCTCTAAATTTATAAAAATGTCACAGAGCACATAGTCATGCACATGGATAAGCAATCTGTTATTCCTAGAAGACTAACAATGAGATTTACAGAAGGGGGGTTGAATGTAAATCTCAAAACTTTTTCAAGTTTTGAGCAGTTTATAAAGTTGTGTGTTCAAGAAGAACAAGTGTGTGAATTGCTTTAAGCTAATACAGACAGATATATATTCAAGCACAAATGTAAAGAACACAACAGACCTTAAAAACTTTTCTGGTGGATTTGTTGTTCCACCAGAGATGGTATATTAGAAAATCTGTGTTCAACAATGTTGATCACAGCTGCATCCTAGTACAAACTAGATGAATTTTCTCTCAAGATATTTCTTAACAGCTCTGGAAAAATCTCTCTAATTACTAGCTTCTTCTTGGTTCATATATATTACCAAGTGTACAAGTTGAAAAAACAATATAAAATTACAATAGTAAAATAAGTTCTTCACTTGCTTCTTTTCCTGTTCACTCAAGTACTTTGTTGACTATTGCAACTTTGTACAAAAGAAGAACGGCTGCTTTTTCTGTTGATCCTGAAATTCGGCTACACATCTCAGTTTTCTCTGTCAACCCACGTGCCTCTGCTTGTAGGTACAACTACCACTTATCAACGGCTGGTTAGCAGAACATCCGTTGAAGCTTTCATCCGTTGATGACTTCATCCGTTGAAGGATGTTATCCGTTGAAGCTTTCATCCGTTGATGCTCTCATCCGTTGAAGGATGTTATCCGTTGAAGCTTTAGAGACATCCGTTGAAGCTTAGCTTCTCATCCGTTGAAGGTCTTTTAAGTCATCCGTTGATACACTTCATTTATACAAAATTACAAGGCATGAAATATTTACA